>NW_026005917.1:79634-123517 GCF_001458135.2 Marmota marmota marmota | reverse complement strand
CCTAACAGGCACGGTCCCTAAGCCACATTGCTTGTTGTTTAATTAAACAAAAAGGGGGAGATGCTGAGAGCCACTGCCGAGTCTGTATGGCCCCTGGCATTTTGCCAACAGTATTGATTGACAGGCGAGGCATTACTATCTGCCTCTGCTGCAACTTTTGAGTTCTTGCACTATTTTGGAGTTCTCCTGGGGATTTCCGGGGATTCCCCGAGAGTTCCCATTGGTTGGGGAAGTGCAGGAGGAGGGATTTCCGGGAGAGATATTTCCGGCTGGGGCTTCCTGGACAAGCCTCGTGAGTTTGGGAGGATTCCCCGGGAGCTGTGTGAAGTGTTTTCCTGCAGTTTAAAAATAAAGTTTGTTCCTGCTTCAGTGGCTCGTGATTTGTGCCCAGCCAGACTGCGTCACATCTAGAACTAACCATAGCCTTAATTCGAGTCCTAACACTAACCTTAAAAGTGTACCTGACACTGACTCATATGCTAAACTCACCCTAGCTCAAAACACCATCCTAAACTTAAACCAAAACTTAAGAGTAACACTACCACTTATTTAAGTCCTAACACTAACCCTGACCCTGACTCATATCTTAAAACTAACCCTAGATCTAAACATCACCCTGACCTTAAAATTAACCCTAACACTAAAACTACCCCTAACCCTAACCCTAAAACTAACCCTAATTGCAAACCTAGTTCTTATAATAGCAATTGTTCTAACCCTAGTCATAACCCTAACACAAAACTAGCCCTAATGCGAAGAGTAAACCTAACTTTAACACTAACCCTACCCTAACTGTAGCCCTAAACCTAGCTCTAACTCTCTCCCTCACGATAAGTGAAGCCATAACCCTAATGGTAAACCTAGATCCATCCCTTATCCTTAGGCTCACCAAAATCTGAACCCTATTAATAGTCCTGACTCTAGCCCTCATTCTAGCTCTAAAGCTATCCCAAACCCTTACACTAACCCTGACCCTTATTCTGACCCTAAGACAAACCCTAGATCTAAAACTGACCCTCAACCTAGAGCAAACCCTAACACTGGCCATACCACTAACTTACCTAAACCTAACCCTAACCTTAGACCTAAGACTAACTCTAACTCTCACACTATCCCTATCACTAGTTCTAAGCCTATCCATTACCATAACCCTAACCCTAGCCCTAACCCTTGCCATATCCCTAGCCCTAACCCTTGCCATATCCTTAGTCCTAGCCCTAATCCTAGATCTAACCCTAACTCAAAAATCTAACCCTAAGCCTAAGCCTATGCCTAACACTAAAACTAGCCCTAACCCTAATGCTAATCATAAAACTACCTCTAACCCTAACCCTAGCAGTAAAACAAACTGAGCAATAGCCATAACCATAAACCTTAACTTAAACCAAACCCTAATACTACAGCTAGACCTAATCATAGCCTTAATTCAAATCCTAACACTAACCTTAAATCTAACCCTGACCCTGACACATATCCTAACACTCACCCTAGCTCTAAACACCCTCCTAAACTTAAACTAAAACCTAACAGTAAACCTATTCTTAATTTGAGTCCTAACCCTAACCCTGTCTCTGAATCATATCCTTACACTAACACTAGCACTAAATGTCAGTGTAAACATAAACCTAACCCTAACACTAAACCTACCCCTAACCTGAATGCTAAAACTAACCCTCATTGTAACCCTAGTTCTTACATTAGCCATTGTCCTGTCATTAGCCTGAACCCTAATGCAAAAACTAGCCCTAATTTGAGCCCTAAACCTAGATTTAACCCTAACCCTAACTCTAGCCCTAAACCTACCTGGAAGGCTATCCCTTACCCTATGAATAACCTAACCATAATGGTAGCCCTAGACCTATGCCTAATCTTTAGGCTAACCAGAATCCTAACCTTATTAATAGTCCTGACTCTAGCCCTCATTCTAGCTCTAATCCTATCCCAAATCTGAACGCTAACCCTGACCCTTATTCTGACCCTAACAAAAACCCTAGTTCTAAGCCTGACCCTAACACTAGACTAAAATCTAACACTAGACCTGGACCTAAACCTAATCCTAAATCTAGACTGATCTCTAGCCCTAGACCTAAACAAAATCCTAGTCCTAGGCTTAACAATAACTCTTATCTTAACACAAACACTAACCATACCCCTTGACCTAAACCTACTCCTAATTCTGGCTGTAATCCTAACTTGTACTCTAATCCAAACACTGACTCTGCCTTTAACAGTAAACCTACTTCTACACCTGACACTAACTGACAATCTAAACCTAACACTAGATTTTGGCATCACCCTAACCCTAAAACTAGCCCTAATCATAATGCTAGCTCTTACATTACTCACAGCTTTAACCCTAGGCCTAAACCTAACAAAAAAACTAGAGCTAATCCTAGGCCTTAACCTAGCCCTAAGCATAACCCTAAACCTAACCCAGGCCCTAACCCAAACCTAAACCTTGTCTTAGTCCTAACCCTAGCTCAAAACCTAACCTTTACTATAAATATAAACCTAGAACTATCCCTGAATCTAACCCTAAACCTAGTACTAATCCTAACCTTAACACAAGCCCTAACACTAGCTCTAAATTTACCCATTACCCTAAACCTGACCCTAAAAATAATTGTAACCCTAACCTAAACCCTATCCATAATCCTAACACTAAACAGAAAACTAGCCCTAGACTAAACCCTAAACTATTACTTGCTATAGCCATAACCATAAATCAAACCCTAACCATTACCATAAACCTAAACATAACCATAGACCTAAACCTAACCCTAACTTAAATCTAGCCCTGTCCCTAACCCTAAACCTACATCCAACCATACTTATTACCCTAACACTAAACCTAAACTTAATTATAACCATTCTCCTAACCCTATCCCTAAACCTACCATAATCCTATCCCTAAACATAACCTTGAAACTAACCCTTGCTCTAAATCTAATCATAGCTCAGAACCTAACTCTTACACTAAACAAAACACTAACCCTAACACTAGTTGTAATCTATACCTTAACACTAACTCAAGACCTAATCCTAACCATAGATCTAGCTATAACCTTAGCTTTAACTGTATCCATTACCCTAATCATAACCCATATCCTAATGCTAATGCTAGGCCTAACCCTATCTCAAGACCAAATCCTAACCATAACCCAAGCCCTAAACTTAACTCTAACCCTAAACATAACCCTTTCCCTAATGCTATCCATAGGCCTAACCCTAATCCTATCACTAAACTCAACCCTGTCAATTACCCTAAACCTAACTTGAACCCTAAATCTAACCCTATCATTACCCTCACCATAAACCTAATGCAAATTTAAGCCCTAACCCTAAACTCAAACCTAAAAGAAATCCCAACCATGTCCGTGACCCTAATAATTCCCCTACCTCTAACCTAACCCTTACCCTAAATCTAATCCTTACATTCGACCTAGACAAAACTTAACCCTAAAAGTATCCATAACCATAACTCTAGACCTGACATTAGCCCTAGATATAATCCTAGCCCTAACCCAAACACAAACCCTAGCCCAAATTAGAACTAAACATAGATTAATCATAACCCTAACCTTAAACCTAGGCCTAAATTAAAAACAAAAATATCACTAATCTTAGAATTAACTTAGCCCTATCCCTAATCCTAACCCTAACCCTAGCCCTAAAACGAAGTCTAACTCTCTCCCTAGCCCTAAAACTAGTTCTAAACCTATTCCTCACTGGAACTCTAAACCTAGCCCTGATCCTAGGCCTAACCCTAGCCATTTCCTTAGCCCTAGCCCTAACCCTAGATCTAACCTTAACTCTAAATCTAAACTTAATGTGAAGCCTAAGCCTAAACCAAACACTAACCCTAACTCTAACACTACTCCTAAAACTAGCCATAACTCTAGCCCTAGCCTTATTACAAAAAGAAGCCATAATCCTAACCCTAAACCTTAACCTAAACCAAATCCTAACCCTACACCTTGCCCAAACTCCAGCCCTAATTTTAGTTTTAAGCAGAACCCTAAAACTAACCCTAAACCTGATTCTGCTGGTAACACTAACCCTAGCTTTAAACATCACCCTAAATATAACCGTAAACATAACACTAGACATAGCCCTAACCCTAACCCAAACCCTAAAACTAGCCCTAATTGTAACGTTTTTACTTACGTTAGCCATAACCCTAACCTTAGCCCTAATTTAACTCAAAACCTAGCCTAATTTGAGCCCTAAACCAACCACAATGATAACCATAACCCTAAACCTAGCACTATTAATAAACATAACCTTAGCTCTAAGCCCAGCTCTAACCCTATCCATTACCCTAACCATAATCCTAAACTTAATGCTAACCCTAGGCCTAAACCTTACCATGTCCCTAATCCTAACCCTATCCATTACCCTAAGCCTAACTTGAAACCTAAACCTAACTATATCATTACACTAATCCTAAACCTATGCTAATTTGAGTCCTACATTTAAACCTTAACCTATCCCAAACACTAATCATGGCCAAGACACAAACAATACCCTTAGCTCTAAACCTGAACCTAAGCCTAAACCTAACCCTTACACTACATCTAACCTAACCACATACTATCTTTAACTGTAAAACTGGACCTGAAATTAGCCCTAGCATTAATCCTAGCCCTAAACCTACCCTTAATTCTAACCCAAACCATAACTCAAGGTTTAACCCTAATTCTAACCCTCGCCCTAGCTCTAAACGTAGTTATAACCCCATCCCTTACCATAAGCCTAAACATAAAATTAAACATAACCAAAATCTTAAACCTAATCATAACCCTTGCCCTAACCCTAGGCCTAACCCTAACACTAAGCTTAGTACTAACCCTAATTTAGTCCTTTCCTAACCATAAACCTAGCCTTAAGCCTAACTCTAACTCTTGCCCTAGCACAATTTTTAGTTCTATCCTTAGCCATAGCCCAAACCTGGATTTAAACCTAATTCTAAATTTAAACCTATCTCTAAACTTAACCATAATCATACTCCTAAACCGAACCCTAACACTAACCCTAACAACAATGCTAATACTAAACTTGCCTTACCCCTAGCCCTAGCCTTAAAACAAAACCAAGCCATATCCCTAACCCTAACCCTTAACCTAACCAAACCATAAACCTACACCTAACTCTAACCCTAACTCTGAAAATAACTCTGACCCTGACACTGATCCTAACACTAATCCTAGCTCTAAACATCACGGTAACCTAAATTAACCCTAAAAACAGACCTAGCCCTAACTCTAACCCTAAAACTAGCCCAATCCTAACCCTAGTTCGTACATTAGTCATTGTCACAGCCCTAGTCCTAACCCTAACACAAATCCTACCCCTAATTCTAGTCTTAATCCTAGCTTAAACCCTAATCTTAACCCTAACACTAGCCCTAACCCTAACCCGAGTCCTAACCCTAGCTCTAACCCTATCCCTTACCCTAACCAAGCCCTAAACCAAAGGCTAACCCTAGTCCTAACCCTAATCCATAGCCTACCTTAAACACTAACAATATTACTACTCATAACCCTAGCCCTCATTCTAGTTCCAACCCTGACCCTGACCCTTATTCTGATCCTAACAGTAACCCTAGGTCTAAACCTGATTCTAACCCTAAACCAAACCCTAACACTACCCTACCTGTAAGCCTATACCTATACCTAACCCTAACATAGATCTAGACCCAAAACTAATCCTAAATATAGCTATAATTCTAGCCCTAGTCCTAAACAAAATCCTAGCTCTAGTGCTAACAATAAACCTTAAACTAAACTAAACACTTACCGTACCCATAGAACTAACACTAGTTCTAATTCTTTCTGTAACCCTAACCCTAATCCTACCCGGAACCCTGACCCTGACTCTAACATTAACCTATCTCTAAACCTTACCCTAACCCAAAACCTAGTCCTAATACTAGACCTAGTCATATCCCTAATCCTAATACTAGCCCTAAACATAACCCTGGCCCTAAACCTATTTTAACCCTAATCTTAACCCTAACAGCAGCCCTGACCATAACCCCAGTCCTAACCATAGACCTAAACTTAACACAAAACCTAGCCATAATCCTAGGCCTAAACTTACACCTAAGTATAACCCTAACCCTAACCATAGAACTAACCCTTACCTTAACACTAACCCTTACCTTAGACCTAACTCTACCTCAAAGCCAAACCCTTACCCTAAGCATTACACTAGCCCTATTCTAAACCATAACCCTAACCATAGCTCTTATCCTAACCTTAATCCTTGCTCGAAATTTAGTTCTAACCCTATCAATTACCGTAACCCTAACCCTATCCCTAACACTAATTGTAAACCTATCCCTAACACTAAACTTAACCATAACTATAAATGTATCCCAAGACCTAACCATAAACCTAAACCTCACCATAGCCCTAACCCTAGCTGAAACACTAAGCCTTACATTAAACCTAATCCCAAGACTAGCCAAAATCCATACCCTAACCCTAACTCTAACCCTAAATATAACATTACCCATTACACTAAACCTAACCCTAACTGTATTGAAATCTCGAGCCATAACCTGAGCCCTAAAAAAAACCCCTAACCATAAACATATCCCTAGACCTAAACGTAAACCTAAACCTTGCCCTAGCAATTATCCTAGTTCAAACACTAATCCTTACCCTAAACTAACCATAACACTAGCCCTAAACCTTACACTTACCATAAACAAAACCTAGCCCTATCCCTAAACCTATCTCTAATTTTGGACTTAATCCAAACCATAACCTATTTCTAACCCTAGCTATAAAACTATCCATTATACTAAACATAATCCTAACCTAATGCTAACCTTAACCTTTACCCTGACACAGATCCTAACACTAATCCTAGGTCTAGCCCTAGCTCTAAACATCACCCTTAGCTTAAATTAACCCTAACACTAGACCTAGCATTAAACCTAACCCTAAACTAGCCCTAATTGTAACCAGTAAGCCTATACCTATTCCTAACACTAACATAGATCTAGACCCAAAACTAATCCTAAATATAGCTATAATTCTAGCCCTAGACCTAAACAGAATTCTAGTTTTAGCCCTAACAATAACCCTTAACCTAACTAAACTCTTACCCTTCCCATAGACCTAACATCAGTCCTAAATCTGGCTCTAACCGTAACCCTAATCCTATCCGGAACACTGAACCTGACCCTAACATTAACCTATCTCTAAACCTGACCCTAACCCAAAACCTAGTCCTAACACTAGACCTAGCCATAACCCTAACCCTAATATGATCCCTAAATATAACCCAAGCCCTAACCATACTTTAATCCTAATCTTAACCCTAACAGTAGCCCTAACACTAACCATAGTCTTAACCATAGCCCTAAACCTAACACAAAACCTAGGCATAACTCTAGGCCTAAACTTAGACATAAGCATAACCTTAACCCTGAACCTAGCCATAACACTAACCCTAACACTAACACCTGCCTTAGACCTAACCCTAGCTAAAAGCCAAACCCTTACCCTAAACATTACCCTAGCCCTATCCTAAACCATAGGATATCATAAATCAGTCCTAACCCTAGATCTTATCCTAACATTAATCCTAGCTCGAACTTTAGTTATAACGCTGTCAATTACCCTAATTATAACCCAATCCCTAACACTAAACCTAACTCTAAGGGTAATGAAAACTCTAGCCATAACCCAAACCCTAAACCAAACCCTAACCATAAACATATCCCTAGACCCGACTGTAAAACTAAACCTCGCCCTAGCCACTACCCTAGCTCAGAGAGTAACACTTACCCTAATCTAACCATAACATAGCCCTAACCCTACCTCTAAATCTATCCACTATACAAAACATAATCCTAACTTAATGCTAACTTAACCCTATTGCTAATTTTAAGCCATCCATTACAAAAAAAAACCTTAACTGAAACCTAAACATAACCCTATCCATTAACCTAACCCTAAGCCTAAACCTAACCTTAATACAAGCCCTAACCCTAAACTTTGATCTAAACCAAATGCTAACACTGACTCTAAACCTAATAATACCCCTAACTCTAAACCTGACCCTTACCCTAAACATAGCTGTAACACTAGACCTAGCCATAACCTAACCCTAAAACTATCCTTAATCATAACCCTAGGCTTGACATTAGCCCAATCCTAGTTCTAGCCCTGAACCTAACAAAAACCCTAGCCCTAAACCTAGCCTTAATCCTAACCTAAACCCTAACCCTAGCCCTAATCCTAATTCTAACTCTCTCTCTAGCCCTAAATCTAGCTATAACCCCACCCATCCCCCTAAACTTAATCCTAATCACAATGCTAATCCTAAAACTAGCCCTACACCTAGGCCTAACCATAACACTAACCCTAGCCCTAATCCTAGCACTAATTTAGCTTTCACCCTAACCCTAACCTTAAGTCTAGTCCTAAATCTAAATCTAACTCAAGTCCTAGCCATTTCCCTAGTTCTAACCCTATCCCTTACCATAACACTAACCCTACCTCTAACCCTAATGCTGGATCTAAACCTAACTCTAAATCTAACCCTAACCCCAAGCCTAAACCTCACTGTAAAACTAGCCCTAACCCTAACACTAATTCAAAAGCAAGCCCTAACCCTAGCCCTGACCCTAAAAATAAACTGATCCATAGCCCTAAACCTGAAACTAACCCTAAACCATAGAAGTCAAGATGAAGTGAAATCTTAAATCACAAACTGTTCCTGACAGCGAAACTTGAACTGAGAAGGCCCAACCTGGGAAACATAGTAATGCTAGGTAAAAGATGAATCCTGACTGGTATCAAAGAAATTTGAACAAATCTAACTCTAACCCAAACATTAGTTCTAAACCTACCCCTAACCCTCATCCTAAAACTAAGTGTTTCCTGTTTATAGAGCTTGATCATAAAAGCACCAAACTTGGACTGCCTAGTAGGGCAAGGTAACAGATGAATCCTGCCCAGAATCAAAAATTCTGACCCATAATTGGGGAAGGTGTTTCAGTACATGCCTATTTTCCCTGTT
Source organism: Marmota marmota marmota (assembly GCF_001458135.2). NCBI lineage: Eukaryota > Metazoa > Chordata > Mammalia > Rodentia > Sciuridae > Marmota > Marmota marmota. The sequence continues at coordinate 114,478 of NW_026005917.1, read as the reverse complement.
TTTTCCTAACGTGCTCTTGGATAAATTGTTTTTTCATGCTTCAGATTAAGGTACTTTCACAAGGAACAAACCAGAGCATGAGCACAGTGAAGTGATTGAGTGTGTGAAGTTTCATGCAGCTAGCACCAACGCTGTTTGATTTCCAGCTCCATTTCCAATCACATCTATAGGCCATAATGCAGTGAAAACTAAAAATTAAAACTGTTCCTGACACTGAACCATTGAACTTTCAAGGCCCAAACTTGGGAAGCCTACTAAGGTTGGTAAAATATGAATCCTGTACAGTATCAAAGTAATCTAAACAAAAAAAAATTTGAATCTCTTTCAGTACATGTGTATTTTGCTTGCTCCTAAAGCACTCAGAGATAAAGTTGTTTCTTTCTACTTCAGCTTAGGGATCCTTCACAGGAAACAAACCAGAGAATTCTCACTGAGAACTGATTAAGTGTGTGAAATTTCAAGCAGCTAGCACAAACCCTGTTTTATTTCAAGCTTCATTTCCACTCACCCCTATAGTGCAAAAAGAAGAGAAACATGAAAATTGAAACTGTTCCTGGGAGAAAACCCTTTTACGTAGGGGCCTAAATATTTGGGGTATAGTAAAAATAGGAAAAAATGTGAATCCTGCCCAGTATCACAGAATTTTTTTTTTAAACTAACTCTAACCCTAACACCAGGTCTAAACCTAGTACTAACACTAAGTCTAACCCTAAACCTAATCTGCTTAGAGAAGCTTTGATCATAGAAGTTTCAAAATTGGGGAGTCTATTGGGGCAAGCTTACACATGAATCATGGCCAGTTTCAAAGAAATCTGACAAAATAATTGGGGGAGATATTTCAGTACATGCATATTTCCCTGTTTTCTCCTAAAGTGTTATCAGATATATTTGTATTGCATGCTTTAGCTTATTACTAATTTCACAAGGAGCAAACCAGAGAGTGCCCACAGATAACTGATTAAGTGTGTGCATTTTCAAGCAGCTAGCACCAACCCAGTTTGATTTCTTGCTCCATTTCTCTTCAACAAAATAGTTCAAAATAAAGTGAAAACTTAAAATACAAACTGTACCTGACAGCAAACCACTGAACCAAGAAGTCTCAAACCAGGGAACATTGTGAGTCTAGGTAAAAGATGAATCCTGCCCAATATCAAAGATACAGGAACAAAACTGACTCTAACCCTAACACTAGGTTTAAACCTAGTTCTTACCTTAACCCTAATCTTTTTAGAGAACCTTTTATGATAGAAGTCCCAAATTAAGGGAGCCTAGTGGGGCAAGCTAACAGATGAATCTTGTGCAGTATCAAAGAAATCTGACCAAATAATTTGGGGAAGCATTCAATGCATATATATTTCCCTGTTGTCTCCAACAGTAATTTTGGATAAAGATGTTTTTGCATGCTTCATCTTTGAAAACATTCACAAGGAAGAAATCAGAGTGCCCACATAGAACTGATTGAGTGTGTGCACATTTAAGCAGCAAGCATCAACCCTGTTTGATTTCAAGTTCCATTTCCATTTACACGTATAGGTCAAAATGAAGGAAACCTTATAATACAAACTGTTCCTGACAGCAAACCATTGAAGGGATAAGGCCCACACCTGGGGAAAATAGTAAGGCTAGGTAAAAGACAAATTATGCCAAGTATCAAATGAATTTGAAGAAAACTCTCTCTAACTCTAACACTAGATCTAACCAAACCCTAAACTAATTCTAACCTGTTTCGAGTACCTATGATCATAGAAGTCCAAAATTTAGGGAGCCTAGTGACACAACTTAACAGATGAAACTTGTGCAGTATCAAAGAAATTTGATAAAAAATTGGGGGAGGAATTTTAATACATTCATATTTCCCTGTTTTTTTCTTAAAGTGCTCATGGATAAATTGTTTTTCATGCTCCAGCTTAAGGTACTTTCACAAAGAAAAACTAAAGAGTGCCCACAGAGAGCTGATTGAGTGTGTGAAGTTTCATGCAGCTAGCACCAACCCTCTTTTATTTACAGCTCCATTGCATTCAAACCTATAATGAAGTGAAACCTAAAAATTCAAACTGTTTCTTACCCTGAACCATTGAACCTTGAAGGCCCAAACGTGGGGCGCCTACTAAGGCTAGGTCAATAATGAATCCTGAACAGTATCAAATTAATCCAACCAAAAAAAAATGAAGCTCTTTCAATACATATTTATTCTGCTTGCTACTAAGCACTCCGAGATAAAGCTTTTTTTTTTTTCTTTTTTCTTTTTTTTTCCTACTTCATCTTAGGGCTACTTCCATGGCAAACACCAGATTATGCACACTGAAAATTGATGGAGTGTGTGAAAGTTTCAAACAGCTATCCCAAATCCTGTTCTATTTCCAGCTTCATTTCCATTCACCCCTGCAGGGCAAAAAGAAGAGAAACATCAAATTGAAACTGTTCCTGAAGACAAACCCTTTATATAGGAGGCCCAAACATTTGGAGTATAGTCAAAAAAAAAAAAAAAAAGAATCCTGCAAAGTATCATAGAAATTTGAAAACAAAACTAACTCTTACCTTAACACTAGGTCTAATCCTAGTCCTAAATCTAACCCTAACACTAATATTAATCTGTTTAGAGTCCCTTTGATCTAGAAGCGCCACATTTGGGAGCCATGTTGTGTAGGCTAACAGATGAATCATTCACAATATCAAAGAAATCTGACCAAATAATTGGGGAGGTATTTCAGTACATGCATATTTCCCTGTTTTATCCTAATGTGTTCTTGAATAAATTATTTTTTCATGCTTCAGTTTAAAGTACTTTCACAAGGAAAAATCAGAGAGTGCCCACAGAGAGCTAATTGAGTGTGTGAAGTTTCAAGCAGCTAGTACTAACTGTTTGATTTCCAATTCCATTTTCATTCATGTCTGTAGGCCATAATAAAGTGAAATATAAAAATTCAAACTGGTCTTGACAGAACGAGCAAATCTTGAAGGCCCAAACTTGGGGATCCTACTAAGGCTCAGAAAATGGTCAATCCTATACAGTATCAAAGCAATCAAGCAAAAAATAAAAATAAAAAAAAGTTAAAGCTTGCTCCTAAAGTGCTCACAGATAAACTGTTTCTTTCTAATTCAGCTTTGGGCTACTACCAAAAGAAACAAATGAGAGAATGTGCACTGAGAACTGATGGAGTGTGTGAAGTTTCAAGCAGCTAGCACAAACCCAGTTTGAGTCCAGCTCTATTTCCATTCACCCCTATAAAGCAAAATGAAGTGAAAGATGAAAATTAAAACTGCTCCTGAGAGCAAACCCTTTTAATAGGAGGCCCAAACATGGGGAGCATACTAAGAATAGGAAAAAATAAATAAATCTTGCACAGTTTCCAAAAGGTTGAAAAAAATAACTCTAACACTAACACTAGTTATAACCCTAACTCTAACCATAACCCTAAGCCTAACTTGTTAAGAGAATCTTTGATCATAAAAGTTTTAAAATTGGGGAGACTAGTGGGGAAAGCTTACATATGAATCCTGCACACTATTAAAGAAATCTGACCAAATATTTGGGGGAGGTATTTCAGTAAATGCATATTGCCCTGTTTTCTCCTAAAGTGCTCTTGAATAAACTTGTTTTGCATGCTTCAGCTTCACTACTTTTACAAGGAAGAAACCAGAGAGTGCCCACAGACAATTGATTGAGTATGTGAAGTTACAACCAGCTACCACCAACCCTCTGATTTCCAGCTCCATTCTCATTAACCATATAGGGTCAAAATGAAGTGAGACATTAAAACCAAACTATTCCCAACAGCAAACCATTGAACCAAGAAGGCCCCAAACTGGGGTAAGTCTAGGTAAAAGATAAATCTTCCCAGTATCAAAGAAATTTGAATAAAACAAACTCTAACCTTAACACTAGCTCTAAATCTAGCCCTAACCCTAACCATAACACTAACACTTACCTGTTTAGAGAACCATTGTCCCTAGAAGTGCCAACATGGGGATCCTAGTGGAGCAACCTAAAAGATGAGTACTGTGTAGTGTCAAAGAAATCTGATCAAATTGTTGGGAGACTTATTTCAGTACATACCTGTTTCTGTTTTCTACTTAAGGGCTCTCAGATACAGTTTCTTTTGCATGCTTCATCTTTGGCCTACATTCAAAAGAAAGAAACCAGAGAGTGCCCACTGAGAACTGATTGTGTGAAGTTTCAAGCACCTCCTGCCCACCCTGTTTGATTTCCAGCTCAATTTTTATTCACAACAATAAGCCATAATGAAGGGAAAACTTAAAATAAAACTGGTCCTGACAGCGAACCATTGAACCGACAAGGCCCAAACCTCTGGAGCATAGTAAGGTTAATAAAAGATTAATCCTGCCCAGTATCACAGAAATTTGAAGAAATCTAGGGCCGCATGGGTGCTCTCAGTGCAGATGGAAGGCTGGGCTGTGTAGTTTCTCTGGGTGCAGACAGCAGTCTCAGCCACACAGGCCCTCTCTGCACAGATGGTAGGAAGCATAGAACATAGAGGCTTTGCTTGCAATTCTACAGACCGAGCTCTGGACACAGCACAAGGTCACTCCAGATCCACCAACCTCATCAAACACCATACATGGATAACAGATGGAATCCATCTTGCAAAACTGTTCTCGCCATCTATCAGTGGGCATGGCTATCAGCTTGGTTCTGCAACTTATCAGGTACCTGGGTTTCAACTCCCCTACCTCCAGCTGGGTTATAGCTAGGTTGAGGGATAGGGTAAGGCTTAGTATTATAGTTAGGGCTAGGGTTGTTTTTTAGGGTTATAATTAAAGCTAGGTTTAGGGCTAGAATGAGGGCTAATGTTTGTTTTAGGGTTAGGGCTAGTATTAGGGCTAGGGCTAATGTCAGGTCTAGGGTTACAGTTAGGGATAGATTTAATGTTAGGTTTATGGCTCAGTCCAGTGTAGGGATAGGTGTATACTAAAGGTCAGTTTTAGAGCTAGGGTTATTATTAGGGTCAGGATCAAGGTGAAGGTTTGGGTTAGGTTAGGGTTTAGGTTTAGGGCTTGAATTATCATTAGGGATTTGGGTTAAGGTAATGAAAGTTTAGGTTTAGGGTTCAGGTGTGGTTTAGTATAATGGATAGGGTTATGGTTAGGCCTAGGGTTAGCATAAGGGTTATCATTAAGGTAATGGATAGTGTTAGACCTAAGATTAGGGGTAGTGTTATGTATAGGATTAGGGCTTTTGTTTGTGTTAGGGTTAGGGTTTAGGTGTGGTTTAGTGTAATGGATAGGGTTAGGGTTAGGCCTAGGTTTAGCATAACGAGTTACCATTAGGGTAATGGATAGGGTTAGACCGAAGATTAGGGGTAGGGCTATGTATAGGATTAGGGATTTTGGGGGGGTTAAGGTTAGATTTATGTTTAGGGATGAAGCTAGGTTTAGTGGCTGAGGATATGGCTCAAGAAGTAGCATGTTTGCCTGGCATGTGCAGGGCATTTGGTTGCATCCTCAGCACCAGACACCAATAAAATAAAGATGCTGTGTCCACTGAAAACTGAAAAATAAATATTTAAAAAAATAGGTTTAGGACTTGGATTAAGGCTAAGTTTAGTGTTAGGTTAGGGCTAGGTTTAACTCTATGGCTAATGTACAAAGACTTAATGCTACCATTATGATTAGAGCTAGTGATAGGGTCAGGGATAGGGCTATGTCTAGTGTTAGGGTTAAATTTATGGTTGCAATGATGTTTAGAGCTGGGTTTAATTTTAGGGTCAGAGTCAGAATCTAGATTAGTTTTTTTGGTTAGGGTTAGGACTAGAATTAGAGATAGGATTAGGACTAGGTGTAGAGTTTGGGTTATGACACGCTTTTGTTTTAGGGCTAGGTGTAGAGTTAGGGCTAATTTAGGATTAGGGATAGTGTTAGTGTGAGGTTTAGGCTTAGGTTTAGGGTTAGATTTAGAGTTAGATTTAGATCTAGGCTTTGAGCTTGTGGTAATGATAGGGCTAGGAGTAGAGCTAGTGTTAAGGCTAGGATTAGGGCTAGGGTTAGGGTTATGCCTAGGGTTAAATTAGGGTTAGGATTAAGGTAAGTGTAGGCATTTGAGGTAGGGATAGGTCTAGGGCGTGGGTTCGGTTTTGAGTTAAGGCTAGTGTATGGTTTAGAGTTAGGGTTATCTTTAGGCTAAGGATTGGAATTTGAGCTAGGATTAGGGCTAGGGAGAGGATTAGCATTAGGGTTAGGTCTAAGGTTATATTTAGGGTTATGATTAGGTCTTGGTTTAGGACTAGGATAAGGGCTAGGTTTTGTGTGATGTTTAGGGCTAACATTGGGGCTTGAGTAATGTAAGAATGAGGGATATGGTTATTGCTAGTTTTTGAGTAAGGGTAATAAATAAGTCTAGAATTAGGGTTACAGTTAGAGTTATGGTTAGTTTTAGGGTTTGTTTTAGGCTTAAGTTTAGGGTTAGGTTTAGGGTTAGTTTGGGGGATAGGGTTAGTATTAGGGTTTGGTTTAGGGTTAGGGAAAGGAATGGGAATTTGGATAGTTTTAGGACTAGGGTGAGAATTAGGATTAAGGTTAGGGCTAACATTAGGGTTAAGGTTATGATTAAGGTGAGGTTCATTGCTAGGATGTGGGCTAAGTTTTGTATTAGGTTAGGGTTAGGATTAGAACTAGGCTAATATCAGGTCTAGGTTACGGTTAGGGATAGTTTTAGGGTTAGGTTCATGGCTAGGTCTATTGTAAAGCTTAGGTTTCTTCTTAGGGTCAGTATTAGAGCTATGGGTATTATTAAAGTCAGGGTCAAGGTTAGGGTTTGGATTAGGTTAAGGTTTAAGTGTAGGGCTCAAATTGGTCTTATGTTTAGGGATTGGGTAATTACACAGTTAGGTTTAGGGTTCAGGTTAGGTGTAGGTTAATGGACAGGGTTAAGGCTAGTGCTAGGAATAGGGTTCCACCTAGGATAACATAAGGATTCTAGATATGTTAGGATAATGAATAGGGTTAGAGCTAGGGTTAGGGCTATGGTTATATTTAGGATTAGGTATAGGGTTAGGCTTAGGGTTATGGTTAGTGCTAGGGTTATTTTTTGAGTTATCTTTATTGTTAAAGGTAAGGTAGGGCTTGGAATAAGGGTAACTTTGGAGATAGGTTAGGGCTATGGCTAATGTAAGAACTAGTGTCATAATTAGGACTAGTTTTATGGTTAATATTAGAGCTAGGTGTAGTTTTTGGGTTACTTTTAGGGTTAGGGTGAAGTTTAGAGCCAGGGTTAGAGTTAGTGTCAGGGACAGTGTTTGGGTAGGGTATTGGTTAGGGTTAAAGCCAGAATTAGGATTGGGTTAGGTCTAGAGGTAGGGTTAGAGTTTGGGTTAGGTTAAGACTAATTGTTAAGTCTAGGTCTAGAGCTATAGTTATGGCTAGATTTAGGATTAGGATTAGGTCTATGTCTACTATTAATGTTAGATTTAGGTATAAGGTTACCAGTAGGCCTAGTGTTAGGTTTCAGTTTAGGGTTAGATTTAGATTTAGACCTAAGATTAGTGTTAGGGTCAGAATAATAGTCAGGGATAGGGTTAGGGTTTGGGTTATGGTTAGATCTAGAATGAAGTCTAGGGTTAGGACTAGTTATAGAGTTAGGGTTTTGGTTAGGCTAAGGATTAGTGCTAAGAATACGGTTAGCATTAGGGTGAGGGTTTGGCTTAGGGTAAGAGATAGGGTTAGAGCTAGGGTTAGGACCAGGTTTAGGGTTAGGTTTAGGGTTAAAGCTCATGTTAAGGCTTGGGTTAGGGCTAGTCTTGTATTAGGGTTAAGGCTAGTGTTATGGTTATGGCGATTGTAAGAACTAGTGTTACAATTAGGGTTAGTTTTAGTGTTAGGTTTAGGGCTAGGTTTAATGTTAGGGTTAGGTTTAATGTCATGGTGATGTTTAGAGCTACTTTTAGTGTTTGGATATGAGTCAGGGTCATGGTTATGTTTCGGGTTAGGGTTAGGTTTCAAATTAGGGATAGGGTTATGGCTGGTGTAGGTTTAGGGTTTGGTCTAGGGTAAGGGTTAGTGTTAGGGGTATGGCTTGGTATTGTTTTAGGGCTAGGGCTAGTGTTAGGGCTAATTTTAGGATTAGCATTAGGGTTAGAACTAGTTTCAAGGTTAGACTGAGGCATCGGTCTAGGGTTAGTTTTAGAGATAATTTTGATCTAGAGTTAGTTCTAGGGCTAAGGATAGTGCAAGGGTTATGTCTAGGGTTAGAGCTTGGGTTAGGGTTATGGTAAAGGATAGGGTTAGTAGTAGGATAGGACTTTGTGAGAATTATACTTATTCTTAATTCTAGGGTTAGGGTTAGGAATAGGGCTAAATTAGGGCTAGGATAATGGACTAGGTTTAGTGTTAGGGTTAGGGCTAGAGTTAGTGTTATGGTTATGGCTAGGGCTAGTTTTAGGGTTAGGGTAAGGGTTAGGGATTAAGCTATGGTTAGGGCTAGGGAGAGTGTTAGGTTTATTGTTAGGTCTGGGTTAGTGTTAGGGTTATGGTTAGGGTTTGAGTTGGGGTTAGGGTTAGGGTTTTCATTAGGGTTAATGTTAGTTTTAGAGTAATGTATTAGATGTAAGATTAGGTTTAGGGTTAAGTTTAGGTTTTGGTTAAATTTAGTTTTAGAGATAGATTTAGTTTTGATTTTTGGTATGGGTTATGGTTATGTTTATGGCAAGGGTTAGGTTTAGGATTAGGTCGAGGGTTAGGTTTAGGATTAGGGTTAGGGATAGGGTTAAGTTTAGGGCTAGGGCTAGGGTAATGGTAGAGTTAGAGCTAGTTTTGGTACTAGGGTTAAAGTTAGGATTAGGTCTAAGGTTAGGTTTAGGTTTAGGAATAGGGCTAGGGTTATGTTTAGGCTAAAGGTTAGGCTTTGAGCTAGGGTTATGTGTAAGGCAAGGGTTAGGTTTAAGGCTACATTTAAGATTATGGTTATGCTTAGGGAAGGTTTAGGCCTCAGATTATGGCTAGGTTTTGTGTTAGGTTTAGGCCCAGGGTTAAGGCTATGTGTAAAGTAAGATCTAGGGTTCTGATTAGAGCTAGTTTTAGGGTTAGAGTTATGGCTGTGTCTAGTGATAGGTTTAGGTTTTGGGTTAGGTTCATATTTGCAGCTAGGTTTAGTGTTAGTGTTATGGTCAGTGTTCAGGTTAGAGTTAGGTTTAGGGGGAAAGCCAGAATTAGGACTAGGTTTAGGTCCAGGTTTGTGTTTGCTTTAGGTTAAGGATTATGTTAGGGCTAGGGCTCAGGGATTTTTAGGTCTAGGTCTAGAGTTATGGCTATATTTATGATTAGGCTTAGATCTAGGGCTAGTGTTAGGCTTAGGTTTAGGTATAAATTTACTGGTAGGTCTAATTTTAGTGTTTGGTTTAGGGTTAGGGTCAGATTTAGACTGAGGGTTTGTGTTAGGGTAAGGATTTCAGTTAGGGTTAGAGCTAGAATGAGGGCTAGAATTAGGACTAGGAATAGGGTTAGGGTTTGGATTAGGCTATGGATTAGGATTAAGGCTAAGGTTAGCATTATGGATAGGGTTTGGTTTAGGGTAAGTGATAGAGTTAGAGCTAGGTTTAGGGCTAGGGTTAGGGCTATGGCTAATATAAGAACTAAAGTTATGTTTAAAGTTAGTATTTTTTCCAGATCTTGTGTTAAAATTATCTTTAGGGTTAGTGTAATATTTAGTATTAAGTTTAGTGTTAGAATATAAGTCAGGGTCAGGATTAATTTTAGGACTAGGAATAAATTGGAGCTAGAATGTTATGGCTAGTTTTAGGGTTAGGGTTTGGTTGAGGCTAACATTTAGGATTAGGACAATGGCTGTTTTTTTTATTTTAAGGGATAAGGCTAGGGTTATGGCTAATTTTGGGATTAACGATAGTGTTAGGTCTAGTGGTAGGTTGAGGATTAGGCTTAGGTTTAGGGTCAAATGTAGAGTTATGGTTAGATCTAGGGTAGGGTCTAAGACTAGGGTTAGGGCTAAGGTTAGGACTTGTGTTAGGTTTATTGTAACTAGAAATAAGGCTGGGGAGAGTTAGAGTTAGTCTTAAGCCAAGTTTAGGGGTAGAGTTAGGGTTAGGGCTAGTTTAGGGCTAGGATTCATGCTAGGGCTAGTGTTAGGGTTAGGCCTATGGTTAGGGCTAGAGATATGGTTAATGTTTGGGTTACGGTTAGTGATAAGGTTAGGGGAAATGATGGGGTTATACCTAAGTTTAGGTCTAGGGCGAGGGTTAAAGTTAGGGTTTGGGTTAGGATTAAGGGTAGGTATGGGCTAAGATGAGGACTAGTGTTTGTGTCACTCTTAGGGCTAAGATTGGGGCTGGGTATAATGTCAGGTCTGGGTTTATGGTTATGGTTAGTTTTAGGGTTAGGTTATGGTTAATCTAGTGTAAGGTTTAGGTTTAGGTTAAGGGTCAGGTTTAAAACTAGGTGTACTATTAGGGTCAGGGTTTGAGTAGGGCTTGGTTTAGGTTAAGATTTAGGTTAAGGCTTGAATTAGCATTAGGGATAGGGTTAGGGTTTGGGTTAGGGTAATTGATAGGGTTAGGTTTAGGGTTCAAGTTAGGTTTAGAGTAATGAATAGGGTTAGTGTTAGCAATAGTGTTAGCATTAGGCCTAGGGTTAGCATTTGAGTTAGGCTTATCTTTAGGGTAATGGATAGGGTTAGAGCTAATGTTAGGGCTAGGGTTATGGTTAGAATTAGGACTAGGGTTGGGGTTATGACTAGGGTTCATGTCAAGGTTATGTTTGGGGTAAGTGTTAGTGTTTGTGCTAGGATTAGGGCTAGCTTGAGGATTAGGGTTAGAGTGAGGGCTAATATTAGGGTTATCTTTAGATTAAGGTTAGAGTTTGAGCTAGATTTATGGTTAGGGTGAGGTTTAGGGTTAGGGTTAGGTCTAGGCTTATGGTTAGGGTTAGGTCTAGATTTATGGTTAGGGTTACAATAAGGGCTAGGTTAAAGACTAAGATAAGGGCAATGTTTTGTGTGAGGTTTATGGCTATCATTAGGGCTATGGGTAATGTAAGAGCTAGGGATATGGTTATGGCTACTTTTAGGGTTAGGGTTATGGATAAGTCTAGTGTTCTAGTTAGGTTTTTTGTTAGGATAAGATTTAGAGCTAGGGTTTGTTTTAGGGTAACTGTCATTGTCAGGTTAGGGTTAGGTTTAGGGTGAGGGCGAGATTTAGGACTAGCATTGGGTCTAGGAATAGAGTTAGTCTTTATGTTATGTTAATGGTAATTGTTATGGCTACTGCTAGATTTTTGTTTAGGGCTAAGGCTAGATTTATGACTCTATTTAGGGTTAGGGTTAGTGTAGTGCTACTGTTACTGTTAGGTTTAGGTATAGGTTTACTGATAGGGGTAGGGTTAGGGTTCGCTTAAGGGTGTCAGGTTTAGACCTAGGGTTAGTGTTAGTGTCAGAATAAGGATCAGGGTTAGAGTTAGAGTAAGAGCTAGAATGAGGTCTAGGTTTAGGACTCGTAATAGAGATAGGGTTTTAGGTAGGCTAATTATTATGGTTAGGACTAGTGTAACATTAGGGTGAGGGTTTGGCTTAGGGTAAGGAATAGGGTTAGAGATAGAGTTAGGGTTAGAGTTAGGGTTAGGGTTAAATCTAGATTTAGGGCTCGAAATAGGGATAGGATTTGTGTTAGCATTAGGGCTACAGCTAATGAAAGAACTAGGATTCCGATTAGGGCTAGTTCTAGGGATAGCATTAGGTCAATGTTTAGAACTAGGGTTACTGTTAGGGTCTCAGTAAGGGTCAGGTTACTTCTAGGATTAGAGTTAGGATTCAAATTAGGACTACGTTTAGGGCTAGGTGTAGGGTTAGGGTTTGGTTTAGGTTAAGGATTAGGGTTATGGTTCAATTTTGTTTTAGGGCGAGGGTACTGTTAGGGCTATTTTTCCAATTAGCATTTGGGTTAGGGCTAGTGTTAGAGTGAGATTTAGTCTGAAGTTAAGGGTTAGGTCCAGGTTTAGGGCTCAGGTGAAGGTTAGGGTTGTATTGGGGCTAGGGATAGGTATAGGGTTTGGGTTATGGTAACAGATATTCTTAAAACTGGGGATAGGATATGGCAAGAGTTAGAGTTAGTCTTAGGGCTAGGGATAGTGTTAGGTTTAGGGTTAGGGCTAAATTAGGACTACATTAGAGCTATGGTTATTGGTAGGTTTAGGCCTAGAATTAGGACTAGTGTTAGGGTTAGCATTAGGGTTAGGGTAAGGTATGATGTTACAGCTACATTTTGGGCTAGGGCATGGGATATAATTAGGGTTAGGGCTCTTTTTAAGGTTAGGATTAGGATTAAGGCTAGTCTTAGGGCTAGGATTAGGGGTAGGGATTGTTCTAGGGTTAGGGATGGAATTAGGTTGATGGCTAATGTCAGTTCTAGGGTTATGGTTAGAGATAGTTTCAGGTTTAGGTTTATGACCAGATCTTTGTAAGGGTTACATTGAGGGTTAGGGTCAGGTTTACAGCTAGGGTTATTATTAGGGTCAGATTCAGGTATGGGTTAACTTAAGGTTTAGGGTTAGGGCTAAAATTAACATTAGGGCAAGAGTAGGTTTCAGGTTCAGTTAGGTTTAGTATAATGGACAGGGTTAGGATAAGGCATAGGGTTAGAGTTAGGCCTAGGGATAGAATTTGGTTAAAGATATGGTTCAGATAATGGATAGGATTAGAAATACAGTTAGGACTAGGGTTATGGTTAGGTTAGGGCTATGGTTAGGGTTAGGCCTAGGGTTAGAATTTGCTTAGGGTTATGTTTAGGGTAATGGATAAAACTATATCTAAGTTGAGGGCTAGTGTTATGGTTAGGAATAGGGCTATGGTTTAGTTTAGGTTTCAGGTTAGGACAAGGTTTAGGTTTAGGGTTAGGTTTAGTTTAAGTGTTAGGGCTAGGGATAGGGTTAGGGCTATGATTAAAACTAGATTTAGGACTCAGATTAGGTCTAGGTGTTGGGTTAGGGTTAGGGCTAGTGTAGCACTATGGCTAATGTAAGAACTAGGGTTATGAATAGAGAGAGCATTAGGTCTAGGTCAAGGTCTAGTGTTTAGATTAGGTTAGGTTTAGGGAGATGATTAGTGATAGGGTTCATGTTAGAGTCAGAGTCGGGATCAGTGTTACTGTTCAGGGTTAGGGATATGACTCAAATTAGGGCTAGGATTAAGGCTAGGTGTAGGGTTAGGTTTTGTGTTAGGGTTAAGGTAAGAATTAGGGATAGGACTAATGTCAGGTCTAGCATTACCATTAGGCTAGGGTTAGGTTAAGGCTATGGCTCAGTTTTGTTTTGGAGCTAGGGCTAGGGTTAGGGCTAGTTTTAGGATTAGCAATAGTTTTAGGGTTAGTGGTAGGATGAGGTTTAGGCTTAGATTTATTGTTATGGTTAGATCTAGGTTTAGGGCTGGGGTCTGCATTAGGGTTAAGGGTAGGACTAGTGTTAGGGTTATAGTAACGGATAGGGTTAGAACTTGAAATAGGACTGGGGTGCGATTAGAGTTATTCTTTGGGTTAGGGTTAGGGGTATGTTTAGCATTAGGGCTAAATTAGTGCTAGGATTAGTGCTAGGGTTAGTGTTAGGGTTAGACCTAGGGTTAGGGCTAGGGTTATGGTTAGTGTTATTGTTAGGGTTAGGGTTAGATTTGGGTGAAGGGGGTTATAGCTAGGCTTAGAGCTAGGGTTTGGGTTAGAATATGATTTAGGGCTATGTTTAGAGTTAGGGTTAGGATTAAGGCTAGGTTTAGTGCCAGGATGAGGGTATGTATTAGGGCTAGGTCTAAGATTAGGGGTAGAGCTTATGTCTGGACTAGGTTCAGAGTAAGTGGTAATTTTATGGTTAGATTATGGCTAGGTCTAGTGTAAGGGTTAGGTTTAGGGTAAGGGTCAGGTTTAGAGCAAGGTGTTGTATTAAGGTTAGTGTCTGGGTATGGATTGGTTTAGGTTAAGGTTTAGGGTTAAGGCTTGTATTAGCATTAGTGTTCGGTTTAGGATTCAGGTAATGGATAGGGTTAGGTTTAAGATTCAGGTTAGGTTTAGAGTAATCTATATGGTTGTTGTTAGTGATAGGGTTAGAGTTAGGCCTAAGGTTAGCATTTGGTTTAGGCTTATCTTTAGGGTAATGGATAGGGTTAGAACTAAGGTTAGGGCTAGGGTTAAGGTTAAGTTTATGGCTAGGGTTAGGGTTAGGCCTAGGGTTAGTGTCAGGGTTAGTTTTAGGGTAATTACTTGGGTTTGAACTAGGGTTAGGTCTAGGGCAAGGGCTAGGGTTAGAGTCAGGGCTAGGGTTAGGGATAGGGTTAGTGTTATGATTAGGGAAAGTGTTAGAGTTTGAGCTAGGTTTAGGACTAGGGCGAGGGTTAGGGTTAGGGTTAGGTCTAGTGTTATGGTGAGGGATAGAACTAGGGCTAGGTTTAGGGCTAGATAAGGGCTAGGTTTGTGTGATGTTTATGGTTAGTGTTAGGGCTATGGGTAATATAAGAGATCCGGTTATGTTTATGACTAGTTTTAGGGTTGGGGTTATGGATACGTCTAGTGTTAGTGTTAGGTTTTTGGTTAGGATAAGGTTTAGAGCTAGGGTGTGTGATAGGTTAAGCATCAGTGTTTGGGTTAGGGTTAGGGCCAGAATTAGGAATAGTGTTGGGTGTAGGGATAGGGTTACTCTTTGTGTTAGGTTAAAGGTTATTGTTAGGGCTAGTTCAAGTTTTTGTTCAGGGCTAGGGCTAGATTTATGACTCTATTTAGAATTAGTTTTGGTCTCGTGAGTGTTACTGTTAGGTTTAGGTATAGGTTTACTGGTAGGGGAAGAGTTAGGGTCCAGTTTAGGGTTAGTATCAGGTTTAGATCTAGGGTTAGTGTTAGGGTAAGAATAAGTGTCAGTTTTGGGTTAAGGCTAGAGCTAAAATGAGTTTGAGGGTTAGGACTAGTAAAAGAGTTAGGGTTTGGGATAGGCTAAGGATTAGTGTTAGGACTAGGGTAGCATTAGGATGAGGGTTGGGCTTAGGGTAATGGATAGGAATAGAGGCAAGATTAGGCTTAGGGATAGGGATAGGGTTAGGTTTAGGGTTAGGTTTACTGTTAGGATTCGGCTTAGCGTTAGGGTTGTGGTTTGAGCTAGTGTTAGGGTTGGAATTAAGGTTAGGGATAGCATTAGTGTTTGGGTTAGGGCTATAATTAGGTTTAGGATTAGTGTTAGGTTTAGGGTTATGGTTAGTGTTAGGTATAGGATTAGGATTAGGTGAGTGTTAGGTTTAGGGTAAGGGTTAAGGTTAGGATTAGTGTTAGGATTAAATTTAGGGTTAGAGACAGGATTAGGTTTAGGGATATGGTCAGGGTTAGGGTTAGGGTTAGGGTTAATGTTAGGGTTAGGGCTAGCATTAGGGTTAGTGTTAGGTTCAATGTTAGCATTTTTGTTAGGGTCAGGGTTTGGGTTGGACTTAGATTTACAGTTAAGATTAGGGTTACGCTTAGTGTTAGGGTTAGTATTATGGTTAGGCGTAGGGTTAGTGTTAGGGTTAGCATTAGTGTTTGTGATAGGTTTAGGTTTAGGCTTAGGGTTCAGGTTAGGATTAGGGTTAGTTTTAGAGTTAGGGTTAGGGTTGGCTTTAGGGGTAGTGTTAGGGTTAGTGTTCGGTTAGGGTTAGGGTTTGTGTTAGGGTTAGGGTTAAAGTTATCATTAGGGTTACAGTTAAGATTAGTTAGAATTAGGGTTAGGGTTAGGGTTAGGGTAAGTGATAGGTTTAGTTTTAGGTTTAGTGGTAGTTATAGGATTAGGTTTGGGGTTAGGATAAGTGTTAGTATTAGGGTTAGGGTTATTATTAGGGTTATTGTTAGGATTAGGTTTAGGATTAGGTTTAGGTAGGGGTTAGAGTTAGTTTAAGGTTAGGGATATGGTTTGGTTAAGGTTTGTGTTAGGGTTAGCATTAGATTAAGGGCTTGTCTTAGGGTTAGGGTTAGGGTGTGAGTTAGTGTTAGTGTTACGGTTAGAATTAGTTTTAGGTTTCAGGTTAGAGTTAGGGTTAGGGTTAGTGTTAGGTTTATGGTTAGGATTAGGTCTAGGTATCATGTTAGAGTTAGGTTTAGGGTTGGTGTTATGGTTAGGTTTAGAGAAAGTGTTAGGTTTTTGGGTTATGTTTATGGTGAAGTTTATTGTTAGGGTTAGTGTTAGGTTTAGATTTAAGTTTAGGGTTAGGTTAAGTGTTTGGGTTAGGGTTAGGTTTAGGGTTAGGATTAGTGTTAGGGTAAGGGTTAGGTTTAAAATAGTTATAGGGTTATGATTAATATTAGGGTTAGGGTTAGTGTTAGGGTTAGGGTTAGTGTTAGGGTTAGGCTTCGTTGTAGGGTTAGGGTTAGGGTTAGTGTTAAGGTTAAGGTTAGGTTTACGATAAGTGTTAGGGTTAGGGTTAGGGTAGTGTTAGTGTTATTGTAAGGTTTAGGTTTAGTTTTAAGGTTTGTTTTAGGGTTAGGGTTAGGGTTCAGGTTATGGATAGTGTTTGGATTAGGGTTGGGTTTGTGTAAGGGTTAGGGTTAGTGTTAGGGATAGCTTACTGTTAAGGTTAGTGCTAGTGTTAGGATTAGGGTTAATTTTAGGGTTAGTGTTAGAGTTAGGGTTAGGGTTATGTTTAGTGTTAGGTTTATGGTTAGGTTTAGTGTTAGGTTTATGGTTAGGTTTAGTGTTAGGATTAGGATTAGGGTTAGTGTTAGTCTTATGGTAAGGGTTAGGGTTAGCATTAGGTTGTGGATTAGATTTGGGGTTAGGGTTAAGTTAAGTGATATGGTTAGGGTTAGGGTTAGTATTATGGTTTGGGTTAGGGTTACGTTAAGGGTTAGGGTTAGGATTAGGTTTAGGGTTTGTGTTAGTATTAGGGTTAAGTTTATGGTAGGAAAAGTTTTAGACTTAGGGTAAAGGTAAGTGTAGGATTAGTTTTAGGGTTAAGGGTAGGAATAGGGTTAGTGCTAGGGTCAGTGTTAGAGTCACGGTTAGGGTTAATGTTAGGTTTAACGTTAGGGTTAGGGTGAGAAGTCCTATTAGAGTTCAGGTTAGGGTTAGTGTTAGAGTTAGGGTTAGCGTTATGGTTAGTGTTAGAGTTAGTATTAGGGTTATGGTTAGGTTTAATGATAAGGTTAGTGTTGGGGTTAGTGTTAGTGTTAGGATTCGTGTTAGTGGTACATAAAGGTTAGGGTTAGGATTAGATTAGATTTAGGTTTACCATTTGGATTAGGGTTTGTGTTCAGGTTAGAAATTGGGTTAGGAATAAGGTTATGGTTAGTGTTAGGATTAGTGTTAGGGTTAGGATTGCAGTTAGGGTTCATGTTAGTATAAGGGTTAGGGTTAGGATTACACTTTGGGCTAGGGTTAGACATAGGATTAGGGTTATTGTTAGGTTAAAAATAGTGTTAGTTTTAGGACTGGGGTTAGTGTTAGGGTTAGTTTTAGTGTTAGGATTAGGGCTAGGGTTAGATTAGAGGAATGGTTAGGGTTAGGGTTAGGTGCATGTTAGGGTTAGATTTAGGGTTAGTGTTGGGTTTAGATTTAGGGTTAGGTTTAGAATTAGCAATAGGGTTATGATTAGAGTTAGGTTTTCTGATAGGGTAGGGTTAGGGTTAGGGTTGGGTTGAGGATTAGGTTTAGGGTTAGTGTTAGGGTTAGGTTTAGGTTTAGATTTAGTTCAGAGTGAGGGTTAGTATTAGGGTTAGGGTGAGAATTCCTGTAAGGGTTAGGGTTAGGGTTAGTGTTAGGGTCAGGGTTAAATTTAGGATTAGTGTTAGGATTAGTGTTAGTGTTTTGGTTAGTATTAGTGTTAGGGTTATTTTTAGGGTTAGGGTTTGTGTTAGGGTTAGTGTTAGGGTAGTATTAGTGTTTTGTTTAAATTTAGGTTTAGGGTTAGTGTTAGTGTCAGGGATAGAGTTAGTGTTAGGTTAGGGTTACCATTGCCATTATGGTTAGTGTTAGGGTTAGGGTGAGAAGTCCTGTTAGATTTCAGGTTAGGGTTAGTGTTAGAGTTAGGATTAGCATTAGGGTTAGTGTTAGAGTTAGTATTAGTGTTTTTGGTTAGGTTTAGGGTTAGGGTTAGTATTAGTTTTAGGGTTAGGGTTAGTGTTAGGTTAGGGTAAGTGTCAGGGCTAGGGTTAGTGTTAGGGTTGGGGTAAAGTTTAGGGCTAGGGTTAGGGTTCTGGAAAGAGTTAGCGTTAGGGTTAGGGTTAGGGTGAGGTTTAGGGTTAGGTTGAGTGTTAGAGTTAGGGTTGTTTTAGGGTTTGTGTTAGGGTTACGATTAGGGTTAAATTTAGGCTTATGGTTACAGTTAGGATTCGGTTTAAGTTTAAATTTAGGGTTAGAATTAGGTTAAGGTTAGGGTTAGGGTTGTGTTAAGATTAGGGTTAGGGTTAGTGTTAGGGTTAAGGTTAGGGTTAGCGTTAGAATTAGTGTCAGGTTTAGTGTTAGATTTGTGTTAGGGTTATGGTTGGGTTAGGCTTAGGGTTACAATTAAGATTAGGTTATTTTTAGAATTGGGGTTTGTATTAGGGTTAGGGTTAGGGTTAAGGTTAGTGTTTGTGATAGGGTTAGTTTTATGCTTAGGCTTCATGTTAGGGTTAGGGTTAGTTTTAGAGTTAAGGTTAGGGTTTGCTTTAGGGGTAGCATTAGGGTTAGTGTTATAGTTAGTGTTCAGTTAGGGTTAGGGTTTGTGTTAGGGTTAGGGTTAAGGTTATCATTAGGCTTCAGGTTAGATTAGATTTAGAATTAGGGTTTGGATTATGGTTACAGTTAAGTTTAGGTTTAGTGTTAAGTTTAGTTTTAGGGTTAGGGTTAGTTATAGAGTTAGGGTTCGATTTAGGGTTACTGTTAGGGTTAGTATTAGTGTTTTGGTTAGGTTTAGTGTTAGGGTTAGTGTAGGGTTAGGGTTAGGGTTAGTGTTGGGTTAGGGTAATGTTTAAGTTTAGTGTTAGTGTTAGGATTAGGGTTAGAGTTAGTTAAGGTTTAGAGTTAGTGTTAAGATTATCATTAGTTTTATTGTTAGTTTTAGGGTTAGGGTTTAGTTAAGGTTAGTGTTAGGGTTAGTATTAGCATTTTGGTTAGGTTTAGGTTTAGTGTTAGTATTAGTGTTAGGGTTAGGGTTAGTGTTACATTAGGGTTAATTTTGCAGTTAGGGTTAGTGTTAGGGTTAGGGTGAGAAGTCCTATTAGAGTTAGGGTTAGGGTTATTGTTAGGGATAAAATTAGGGTCAGAGTTAGGTGAGGCTAGGGGTTGATTTAGTGTTAGTGTTAGGGTTAGGGTTACTGTTAGGGTTAGGGTGTGCATTAGGGATAGTGTTAGGGTTAGTATTAGCATTTTGGTTAGATTTAGGTTTAGGGTTAGTGTTAGGGTTATGGTAAGTGTTAGTGTTAGGTTAGTGTTACTGTTGCGGTTAGGATTAGTGTTAGGGTTAGGGTGAGAGGTCCTCTTGGGTTTAGGTTTAGGGTTAGTGATAGGGTTTTGGTTAGCACTAGGGTAAGTGTTAGAATTAGTATTATTGTTTTGGTTAGGTTTAGGTTTAGGGTTAGGGTTAGTATTAGTTTTAGGGTTAGGGTTAGTGTTAGGTTAGGGTAAGGGTTAGGGTTAGTGTTATGGTTAGGGTTAAGGTTAGGGTTAGTGTTGGGGTTAGGGTAAGGTTTATTGCTAGGGTTAGAGTTATTAAAAGAGCTAGTGTTAGGGTTAGATTAAGGTGAGGTTTAGGGTTAGGGTTGTTCAAGGTTTGTGTTAGAGTTATGATTAGGGTTAAGTTTAGGGTAGGGTTAGAGTACAGTTAGGATTCGGGTTAATGCTAAAGTTAAAATTAGGTTAGGGTTAGGATTATGGTTAGTTTTAGGGTTAGGGTTAGCATTAGGGTTAGTGTTAGAGTTACTATTAGTGTTTTGGTTAGGTTTAGGGTTAGGGTTAGTGTTAGTTTTGGGATTAGGTTTAGTGTTAGGTTAGGGTAAAGGTTAGGGTTAGGGTTAGGGTTTTGATTAGTGTTAGTGTTTGGGTTAGGTTAGAGTAATGTTTAGGGTAAGGGTTAAATTTAATGTTAGGGTTTGGGAGAGGTTAGGTTTCTAATAGGATTGGGATTAATATAAATTTAGGGTTAGGATTAGGGTTAGGTAAGGGTTAGGTTTAGGGTTATGGTTATGGTTATGGTTAGTTTTAGAGTTAGGGATTGTTTTATAGTTAGGGTTAGTGTTAGTATTAGGTTTAGGGTTAGGTATAAGTTTATTGTTAGGGTTAGCATAAGGTTTAGTTTTAGGTTTTCTGTAAGGGTAAGGGTTAAAAGGTCGGTTTAGGTTTAGGGTTAGGTTTAGTGTTACATTTAGAGTTATGATTAGGTTTAGGATTAGTGTTTGGGTTAGTGTTGTACTTAGTTTTAGGGTTAGTGTTAGTGTTAGAGTTAGGGTTAGTGTTAAAGTTAGTGTTATGATTAGGAAGATGGTTAGAGTGAGGCATAGGGTTAGGTTTAGTTTTATGGTTATGGGTAGGATAGTTACAGTGTTATGGTTAGGGTTAGTATTAATATTAGTGTTAGGGTTAGGGTTAGGGTTAGGTGGGGTTAGGGTTAGTGTTTGTGTTAGGATTAGGGTTACAGTTATGTAAGGGTTAGGGTTCGTGTCAGGTTGTGGTTAGGGTTATGTTTTGCTATAGGTTTGTGTTAGGTTTATGGTTAGGGTTAGGGTTTTATGGTTAGGATTAGGGTTAGGTTAGCAATAGGGTTAGTATTAGAATTAGGGTTAGTGTTAGCTTTAGGTTTAGTGTTAAGATAATTGTTAGTTTTAGGGTTAGTGTTAGGTTTAGGGGCAGGGTTATGTTTTGTGTTAGGGTTAGGTTTAGGGGTAGGGTTATTGTTAGGTTTACGGTTATGGTTAGGATTCATGTTAGGGTTATGTTTAGGGATAGGGTTAGTGTTAGGGTTAGAGATAGGTTTAATGTTACATTTAGAGTTATGGTTAGGTTTAGGATTAGGTATGGGGTTAGTGTTAGACTTAGATTTAGGATTAGTGTAGGGTTAGATTTAGGGTTATGTTATGTTGAGGCTTAGGGTTAGTGTTAGGTTAGCATTAGGTTTATGGTTATAGTAAGTTTTAGAGTTAGGTTTAGTGTAAGCTTTAGGGTTATTTTTAGGATTAGGTTTAGGTTTAGTTTTAGGATTAGGGTTAGTGTTCTATTTAAAGATACTGTTGGGGTTACGATTTGTGGTAGGTTTAGTTTTAGGGTTTGTGTTAGGGTTAGGATAAGGGTTAGTGTTAGGGTTAGGGCTAAGTTTAATATTAGGGTTAGGTTTAGGGTTCGGGTTAGGTTAAGGTTAGGGTTATTGTTAGGGTTAGGGTCAGGGTTGGGTTTAGGCTTAGGGATAGAGTTAGGGTTAGTGTTAGTGACATATTAGGGATAGGGTTAGAGTTAGGGTTAAGGATAGGGTTAGGATTAGTGTTAGGTTTAGGGTTAGTGTTATGGTTAGGATTAGGTTTAGGGTTAGGATTAGGGTTAGTGTTAGTATTAGGGTTAGGGTAAGCGTTAAGGTAATGTTTAAAGTAAGGGTTAAGGTAAGGTTTAGGTTTACTGTTAGTGTAGGTTTAGGGTCAGCGTTAGTGTTAGTGTGAGGGTTAGGGTTGGTGTTAGGTTTAGGTTTAGGATTTGTCTTAGGGTTACATTTAGGGTTATGTTTAAGGTTCCAGTTACAGTTAGGATTCAGGTTAGGAATAGTGTTAGAATTAGGTTAGTGTTAGGATTCAAGATGGGTTTAGGGTAAGAATTAATGTTAGGGTTAGGTTTAGGTTAAGGTTAGGGTTAGGTTTAGGGTTCGTGTTATGGTTAAGGTTAGCTTAGGGTAAAATTTTGGTTTAGTGTCAGGGTTAAGGTTAGAGTTAGTATTAGTTTTAGGTTTAGGTTTAAGGTTAGTGTTAGGATTATGGTTTAAGTTAGTGTTAGCTTTAGGGTTAGGGTTTGTGTTGGGGTCATGGTTAGGGTTATGGTTAGAGTTATGATGATGGTTAGGATTAGGGTTAGAGTTAGGGTTAGGGTTAGGTTAGGTTAGGGTTAGGGTTAAGATTAGGGTTAATGTTAGAGTTAGGGTAAGGTTAAGGGTTAAGATTAGTGTTAGGGTTAGGGTTTGGGTTAAATTAGGGTTAGGGTTAGATTTATGGTTCATTTTAGGATCAAGGTTAGGATTCGTGTTAGGTTTAGGATTAGGTTTAGGGTTAGGGTTAGTGTTAGAGTTAGGTTTAGGGTTAGGTTATATTTAGTGTTAGGGTTAGGGTTATGGTTAGTGTTAGTTTTATGGTTAGGGCAAGGTTTAGGCTTAAGATTAGTGTTAGGGTTAGGGTTAGGGTTTGGGTTAAAGTAGAATTAGGATTAGATTTATGGTTCATGTTCAGATTATGGTTAGGATTATTGTTAGGTTTAGGTTTATGTTCAGGGTTAGGGTTAGTATTTGGGTTTGGGTTATATTTAGTGTTAGTGTTAGGGTTAGGGTTTGTGTTAGGGTTAGGATTAGTTTTATGGTTAGAATTAGGAATAGGTTTAAGTTTAGTGTTTGGGTTAGGGTTAGAGTTAGTTCTAGGTTTATAGTTAGGGTGAGGCTTAGTGTTAGTGTCATGATGAGGGTTAGCTTTAGGGTTAGGATTAGGATTGTGGTTAAGGTTAGGGTTAGGTTAAGTTTAGTGTTGAGTTTAGGGTTAGTGTTAGGGTTATGGTTAGGGTTAGTGTTATGAAGAGGGTTAGTATTAGGGTTGTATTCAGATTAGGGTTAGGTTTCTTGTTAGGGATTAAGTTAGGCTTAGTGTTAGGTTTTGGTTTAGGTTGAGGGTTAGAGAAATGTTAGGGTAAGGGTTAATGTTAGTGCTAGTTTAGAGTTAGGGTTAGGGTTAGGATTAGGGTTAGGGTTAGGTTTATGATTAGGTTAACTGTTAGGGTTATGGTTAGGGTTAGGTTAGGGTTAGTGTTAGGGTTCGATTTAGGGTTCATGTTAGGGTTAGGGTTAGTGTTAGGGATAGTGTTAAGGTTAGGGTTAGGGTTAGGATTAGCATTAGTGTTTGGATTTGAGTTATAGATAGGTTTAGGTTTAGTGTTAGTGTTTGAATTAAGGTTAGTATTAGGTATAACATTAGGGTTAGGGACGGGTGAGGGTTAGGGTTATGGTTAGGTCAGGGGTAGGTTTAGTGTTAGGTTTTTTTTAGGGTTATGGTTTGGATTTGGGTTTGTGTTAAAATAAAGATTAGGATTAGGGTTAAGTTTGCATTAAGGTTAGCATTAGGGTGAGGGTTAGGGTTAGGGTTATGTTTATATGGTTATGTTTAGTTTGGGGTTATGGTTAGGATCAGGATAGGGTTTAAACTTAAGGTTAGGGTTAGTCTAAGGCTTAATTTTAGCATTAGAGTTAGTGTTAGAATTAGTATTAGCGTTAGGGTTATCTTTTGTGATATGCTTAGGATTAGGTTTAGGGTTTTATTTAGGTTCAGGTTTAGGGATAGTGTTATGATTAGTTATGGTTAGAGTGAGTCTTAGGGTTAGTTTTAGGGTTAGGGTTAGTGTTAGGTTAGGGTTAGGGTTAGTGTTAGGGTTAGGGCATAGTTAGGGTTAATTTTACTGTTTGGTTTTGGGTTATGGTTAGGATTAGGGTTATTATAAAGTTAGGGTTGGGGTAAGGGTTAGTGTTAAGATTTCGTTTTGAATTAGTGTTAGGGTTAAACTTAGGGTTAGGCTTAGGATTATGTAAGGTTTAGCGTTAAGGTTAGGTTAGGATTAGGGTTATGGATTGGGTTAGGTTTTTTTAGGGTTAGGATTAGGGTTACATTACGGTTAGGGTTATGGCTCGGGTTCAGGTTAGGGTTAGTATAAGGATTAGGGCTAGAGTTGGGTTTGTTGAATGTTAGGTTATGGTTAGGTTTAGGGTTAGTGTTCGGTTAGTGTGTTGGTTTAAGGGTTAGGGTTAAAATGAGGTTACTGTTAGGCTTTGGGTGAGGGATAGGTTTAGGTTTTGTATTAGGCTTAGGGTTAGGGTTTGGGATAGGTTAGTGTTACTTTTTGGGTTAGGGTTAGTGTTAGGGTTAGTTATGGTTAGGGTTATGTTTAAGTTTAGGTTTAGTTTCAGAATTACATTTAGGGTTATCATTAGGGTTAGTTTTGGGGTTAGAATTAGAGTTAGAGTTAGAGTTTGGGTTATGCTTCAGGTTAGTATTAGAGTTAGGGTTAGGATTAGGGTTAGGGTTAATGTTAGTTTTAGGGTTAGTGTTAGTGTTAGTTTAGGGTCAGGGTCAGGGTTATGGTTACAATTAGTGTTAGTTTTAGTGTTAGTGTTAAGGTTAGTTTTAGGTTTAGGGTTAGGGTTTGTGATGGGGTTATGGTTAGTGTTATAGTTTGGGTTACGATAAGTGTTAGGATTATGGTTAGAGTTAGGTTAGGGTTATGTTTAGGGTTAGTGTTAGTGTTAGGGTTAGGGTTATGTTTAGGGTTAGTGTTAGTGTTAGGGTTAGGGTTAGGTTTAGGATTAGTGTTTGTGTATTAGTATTAGGGTTAAAGTTATGATTTGTGTTAAAGTTAGGGTTTGTATTAGGGTTAAAGTTAGATTTAGGTTTTGGGTTATGGTTAGTAAGAGAGTTAAAGTGAGGCATAGGGTTAAAATTAGGATTAATTTTATGGTTATGGGTAGTGTAGGGTTAATGTTAGGTTTACGATTAGGGTTAGTGTTAGTGTTAGGGTTAAGGCTAGGGTTAGAAATAGGGTTAGTGTTAGGGTTAGGCTTAGGGTTAGGGTTAGTGATAAGTATAAGGTGGAGTTTAGGGTTAGTATTAGGATTATAGTTAGGGTTAGGGTTAGGGTTAGTGTTAGGGTTAATTTTAGTGTTAGGGTTAGTATTAGTGTTAGGTTTAGATTTAGGTTTATGGTTATGGTCAGTGTTAAGTTTAGGGTTATGGTAGGGTTAGGATTAGTGTTTGGTTTAGTGTTAGAGTTAAGTTTAGAAATAGTGTTAGAATTAGGGTTAGGGGTATGGTTAAGGTTAGGATTAGGGTTAAGGTGAAACTTATAGTTTGTGTTAGGGTAGAGTTAGGGATAGGGTTAGAGTTAGTGTTAGGGTGTGCATTAGGTTTAGGTTTAGAATTAGGGTTAGAGTTTGTGTTACGGTTAATGTTAGGGTTAGCATTAGCTTTAGGATTAGTAATAGGGCTGGGGTTAGGGTTCATGTTAGGGTTATGACAAGGGTCAGTGTTACTGTTAAATTAGGGTTAGGGTTATTTTTAGCAATAGTGTTAGGGTAAGTGAGAGATTTAGTGTTAGTGTTAAGGTTAGGGATAGGATTATATTTATTGTTATGTGTAGAGCTAGAATTCGTGTTAGGATTAGTGTTAGAGTTAGGTTTAGGTTAAGATTTAAGGTTAGGTTTAGGGTAAGATTTAGGTTTAGCATTAAGGTTAGGATTAGGGTTAGTTTTAGGGTTAGTGATAGGGTTAGGATTAATGTTACATTTAGGGTTATGGTTAGGATTAGGTTTTGTATTAGGGTTAGTGTTATGTTTAAGGTTAGAGTTAGGGTTAGTGTCGGGTTAGGGTAAGTTTTAAGGTT
This sequence comes from Marmota marmota marmota, assembly GCF_001458135.2. NCBI lineage: Eukaryota > Metazoa > Chordata > Mammalia > Rodentia > Sciuridae > Marmota > Marmota marmota. The sequence goes on along the minus strand of NW_026005917.1, from coordinate 88,945 downwards.
AGGTTAAGAGTTAATGTTAGGTTTTTGTTAGGTTTAGTTTTAGTGACAGGGTTAGGGTTAGTGTTAGTGTTAAGGTTAGGGTTATAGTTAGGGTTAGTGTTAGGGTTAGGTTTAGGTATAGTGTTAGGCTTGGGAATAGGTTTAAGGTTAGTGTTAGGGTTAGGGTTAATAAATTTAGGGTTAATGTTATGGTGATTGTTAGGGTTAGGGTTAGGATTAGTGTTAGGGATAGGGTTATGTTTCAGGTAGGGTTAGGGTTTGGTTTAGGGTTAAGGCTAGGGTTACGGTTAAGATTAGGGTTTTGGTTAGGGTTAGTGTTAGTGTTAAACTTTGCATTATTGTTAGAGTTAGTGTTAGGGTTAGGTTTATGGTTACGGTTAGTGTTAGGGTTGGGCTTAGGAATAAGTTTAGGGGTAGTGTTAGGGTTAGGGTTATGTTTACGGTTAGGGTTAGTGTTAGAGTTAGGTTACAGTTCATGTTAAGGTTAGGTTTAGTGTGAGTATTAGGGTTAGGTTAGGTTTAGGTTTGGTGTTAATGTTTGGGTTTGGGTTAAGGATAGTGTTAGGGTTAGTGATAGGTTTAGAGTTAGTGTTAGGGTTAGGGTTATGGTTAGTGTTATGGTTAAGGTTAGGATTAGGTTTAGGGTTAGTGTTAGTGTTAGTTTCAGGTTTATGGTTAGTGTTAGCCTAAGGGTTAGGGTTAGGGTTAGGATTAGTGTTGGAGGTAGGGTTAGAATTAGGGTTAGTTTTAAAGTTAGGGTTGGATTTAGGTTTAGTGTTAGGGTTAGGGTTAGAAATTTTTTAGGGTTAGAGTTACGATTTAAGTTAAGGTTAGGTTTAGGGTTAGTGTTAGGGTTAGGGTTCGGATTAGGGTTAGGATTAGTATTAGGTTAGATTTAAGTTTAGGATTAGTGTTAGGTTTAGTGTTAGTGTTAGGGTTTGCGTTAGGATTAATGTTAGGGTTAGGTTAGGGTTGAGTTAGGGTTAGTGTTGGGTTAGGATTAGGGTTTATGTTAGGTTTAGTGTTAGGGTTATGGTTAGGTTTATCTTAGGGTTAGGTTTAGAGTTAGTGTTGTATTTAGGGTTAGGTTTAAGGATAGGGTGAGTGTTAAGGTTATTGTTTGGGTTAGGATTAAGGTTAGAGTTAGGGTTAGCATTAGGCTTAGGGTTAGGGTTAGTTTTAGGTTTAGTGTTAAGGCTAGGGTTAGTGTTAGTGTTAGATTTATGATTAGGGTTAGGTTTATTGTTAGGTTTATTGTTCGAGTCAGGGTAAAGTTTAAGGTTAGGTAAGTTAGGGGTTAGGTTTACCTTTAGGTTTATGGTTAGTGTTAGTGTTAGGATTAGTGTTAGGGTTAAAGTTAGATTTAGGGTTAATGATAGGGTTAGTGTTAGAGTTTGTGTTAGGATTAGGGTTAGTGTTAGTGTTAGGGTTACATTTAGAATTAGGGTTAGGGTTAAGATTAGTGTTAGGTTTAGTGTTAGAGTTAGGGTTAGGGTTAGGTTTAGTGTTATGTTTAGAGTTCGGGTTTGTGTTAGGGTTAATGTTAGGGTTAGTGTTAGTGTCAGGGTTACGATTAGGATTAGGGTTAGAGTTAGGATTATTGTTAGTGTTAGTCTTTGCATTAGGGTTAGTGTTAGGGTAGTTTTAGTGTTAGGGTTAGTGTTAGGGTTAGGATTAGTGTTATTGATTGGGTTAGGGTTAGGGTCACATCTAGGGTTAGTGTTAGGATTAGGGTTCTGGCTCATCTTAGGGTTAGGGTTAATTTTAGTTTTAGTGTTAGGATTAGGGTTACTGTTAGGGTTAGTTTTAGGGTTAGGGTAAGTGTTATGGTTATAAATAGAGTTAGGGTTAGGGTTATGGTTAGTGTTGGGTTTAGGAAAGGGTTTAGGATAAGTGTTAATGTTAGGGTTAGGTTTAGGTTTAGTGTAGCATAGGGATAGGATTAGGGTTAGGGTTAGTGTTAGAGTTAGGGTTAGGGTTGGGGTTAGTTTTATGATAAGGTTTAGAATTTGGTTTATTGTAAGTGTTAGGGTTATTTTAAGAGTTAGCTTTAGTTTTAGTGTTAGGGTTAGATTTAGAATTAGGTTAGGATTGGGATTATGGTTACGATTAGCATTAGGGTTAGGGTTAGTGTTAGGGTTAAGGTTATGGTTATGGCTGGTGTTAGGGTTTGGGTTAGGTTTAGGTTTAGTGTTAAAGTAGGGTTAGTTTTAGTGTTAGTGTTAAGTTTAGCATTATGGTCAAGTTTCAGGTTAAGGATACGGTTAGTCTTAGGGTTAGGCTTAGTGGTAGCCTTAGTTTTAAGATAGAGTTAGGTAAATTGTTTGAGTTCGGGTTACGGATAGGGTTAGGATTAGTGTTAGGATTAGGTTTATGGTTAAGATAAGGGTTACTGTAAGTGTTAAGTTAGGTTTAGTGGTAGGATTAGGGTTAGGGTTTGGGTTAGTGTTAGTGTTAGGTTTGCGTTAAGGATAGTGTTAGGGTTATTGTTAGGGTTAGGGTTAAGTTTCAGTTAGTGTTAGTGTTAGAGTTAGGGTTAGTTTTTGTGTTAGTGTTAGGTTTAGGATTAGATTTAGGATTAGTGTTAGGCTTAGGCTTAGGGTTAGGGTTAATTTTCAGGTTATGGTTAGGGTAAGGTTTAGGATTAGGAGTTGGGTTAGGGTTAGGTTTAGTGTTCTGGTTAGGGTTAGGGTTGGGGTTAGGGTAAGTGTTAGGTTTTGTGTTAGGTTTAGGGTTACAGTTAAAGTTAGGGTTAGGGTTAGAATTAGAGTTATTTTTAGGTTTAGGGTTAGTGTTAGGGTTAAATTTTATGTTAGGGATATGGTTACGGTTAGAATTAGGATTAGTGTTAGGGTTTGGGTTTGCATTAGGGTTAGTGTTAGGGTTAGTGTTAGGAAGAGGGTTAGGGTTAGTGTTAGGGTTAGTTTTAGGGTTAGGATTAGGATTAGGGTTAGGGTGAACGTTAGGGTAAGGTTTAGGGTTGTGGTTAGGGTTAGTGTCAGGTTTAGGTTTATGGTAATTGTATTAGGATTTTGTTTCAGGTTAGGGATAGAAATAGTGTTAGGGTTAGGGTTAGGGTTTGTGTTAGGGTTAGGGTTGGGGTTATGGTTATGGTTAGGTTTAGAATTAGGGTTAGTGTCAGTGTTAGGGTTAGGTTTACAATTAGTGTTAGGATAAGGGATAGGGTTAGTGTTACTGTTAGGGTAAGGGTTGGGGTTAAGATTAGTTTTAGAGTTGCAGAACAAGTTAAGGTAGGGTTAGGGTTAGGGTTAGTGTTAGGATTAGGGTTAGGGTTAGGTTTAGGGTTAATGATAGGTTAAGGTTTATGGTTAGGTTTAGGGTTACTTAGAGGTTAGGGTTGGGGTTAGGGTTAGTTTTAATGTTATGGTTTTGGTTAGGGTTACTGTTAGTGTTAGTGTTAGGGTATGTGTTATTGTTAGGTTTAGGTTAGTTTTAGTGTTATGGTTTGGGTTCAGGATAGTATTAGGTTTATTAGGTTAAGGTTAGGGTTGGTGTTAGAGTTAGGGTCAGGGTTAAGTTTACTTCTAGCATTAGGTTTTGGATTACAGTTAGGGTTAGGTTTAGTATTAGGGTTTGTGTTAGGGTTAGTGTTAGTGTTAGAATTAGGATTTGTGTTAGGGATAGGATTAGGGTTAGTGTTAGGGTTAGTCTTAGGATTAGGTTTATTGTTAGTGTTAGGATTCGGGTTTGGATTAGGGTTAGGGTTAGTGTTAGCATTAGGGTTAGGTGTAGGGTAAGTGTTAGGATTAGGGTAGGCTTTGGGGTTTTGGTTCGTTCATGTTTCATTTAGGGTTATGGATAGGGTTAGATTTAGTGTTAGGGTTTGTTTTAGGATTAGGGTTAGTGTTTGGCTTAGTATTAGGGTAAGGGTAAGGTTTAGGTTTAGGGATAGGGTTAGGGTTAGTTTTAGTATTAGGGTTAGTTTTACGATAAGAGTTAGTGTTAGGTTTAGCATTTAAGTTAAGGTTAGGTTTAGGGTTACTGTTAGAGTGTTAGGGTGTTCTTAGATTTACGGTTAGAGTTAGGGTTACAGTTAGGATTATGATGAAGTTTAGGGTTAGTTTTAGGGTTAGTGTTAGGATTATGGTAAGGGTTAAGTTTAGTGTTTGGGTTAGTGATATTGTATGTTAGGGTTAGGGTTAGTGTTAGGATTACAACTAGGATTAGGGTTAGGTTAGGGTTAGTTTTAGTGTTAGGTTTTGCATTAGGAGGGGGGGAGTGCTATCTACCCTGGGTGCTGTAGGAGCTCCGCCTGACACCAGGTTAGAGGAGCTCCCCCCTGGAGGGGGGAGTGCCCTCTACCCTGGGTGGTGAGAGAGCTCCCACCAACACCCAGGATGGATGGGCCTTCTCCCTAGAGGGGCGAGTGCACTCTACCCTGGGTGCTAGGGTGGTATCCGAGCTCCCCACGATACCCAAGGTAGAGAGTCCTCCCCGCTGGAGGGGGGAGTGCCCTCTACCCTGGGTGCCATGGGAGCTTCCCCCTACACCCAGGTTATAGGGGTCTTCACACTGGATGAGGGAGTCCCCTTTACCTTGGGAACCATGGTAGTATCCGAGCTCCCCCGACACCCAGATTAGAGGGGCCTCCCCCATTTAGGGGGGGATGGTCTGTATCTGGATGCCATGGTGGTATCTGAGCTCCCCCTGACACCCAGGTTAGAGGGGCCTCTCCCATGGAGGGGGGAGTGCAGTCCACCCTGGGTTACGTGGTAGTATCCAAACTCCCTCGAACATCTAGATTAGAGCAGCCTTCCCCCTGGAGGTGAAGTGCCCACTAACCTGGGTGCTGTGGGGGTATCTGAACTACCCCCAACACCCAGATTAGAGGGGCCTCCACCTAGGAGGGGAGAGTGGTCTCTACCCTGGGTTCCATGGTGGTTTTGAGCTCCCCCGACACCCAGGTTAGAAGGGCCTCTCCCATCGAAGGTGGAGTGCCCTCTAACCTGGGTTCCTTGGTGATATCAGACTTCCAACCAACACCCAGGGTAGCAGGGCTTCCCACCTGGAGGGGGAAATGGCCTCTAACCTGGGTGCCGAGGTGGTATTCGAGCACTGCCTGACACCCACTTTAGAAGGGCATCCCCCCTGGAGGGGAGAGTGCCCTCTACCCTGGGTGCCATGGGTGTCAATTTCCCCCCAACAACTAGGTTAGAGGGGCCTCACCCCTGAAGCAAGGAGTGCAATCTACCCTGGTTGCTGTGGGTTCTCCCCCCCATAACCAGGTTGGAGGGGCCTCCCCTCTGGAGGGGGGAGTGCCCTCTACCCTGGATGGTGAGGGAGCTCCCTCTGACACCCAGTTTGGAGGGGCTTCCCCCCTGGAAGGGGGAGTGCCCTCTACCTGGGTGCCATGGGAGTTCCCCCCGACACCCAGGTTGGAGGGGAATGCCCCATGGAGTGGGGATTTCCCTCTATACTGGGTGGCGTGGGAGCTCCCCAAGACACCCAGGTTGGAGGGGCCTCCCCCATGAGGGGATAGTCCCCTCCAACCTGCATGGTGTGGGAGCTTGGCCCTACACGCAGATCTGAGGGGCCTCCTACCTGCAGTGGGGAATGCCCTGTACCCTGGGTGGCTTTGGAGCTCCCGGTGACACCCAGCTTGGAGGGGCCTCCCTACTGGAGGAGAAAGTGCCCTCTCCCTGGGTACTGTGGTGGTATCAGAGCACCCCCCCTTACACCCAGTTTAGAAGGGCCTCCCCCCTGGAGGAAGAAGTGCCCTCTACCCTAAGGTGCCATGAAAGCTCCACTCGACACCCAGATTAGAGGGGCTTCCCCCTGGAGGGAGAGTGCCATCTACCGAGGGGGCTGTGGTGGTATCCGAGTTCCACTCGAATCCAGGTTACAGGGACATCCCCCCTGGAGGGGCGAGTGCCCTCTACCCTGGGTGCCATTGGAGCTCCATAGGACACCCAGGTTGGAGGGGCCTCCCCACTGGAGGGTGGAGTGCCCTCTACCTTGGGTGCCATGCAAAATCCCCCCCAACACCCAGGTTGGAGGGGCCTCCCCCCTGGTTGGGGGAGAGCGCTCTTCCCTGGGTGCCTTGGGAGCTCCCCTGGACACCCAGGATGGAAGGGCCTCCCTCCTGGAGGGGGGAGTGTCCCCTACCATGGGTGCTGTGTTGGTATCCCAGCTCCCACCGACACCAAGGTTAGAGGGGCCTCCCCAGTGAATGAGGGAGTCCTCTCTACCCTGGGAGTCGTGTTGGTATCTGAGCTCCCCCCGACACCCAGGTTAGAGGGGCCTCCACCATGGAGCTGGGAGTGGTCTCTACCCTGGTTGCTGTGGTAATATCTGAGCTCCCCCCAACACCCAGGTTAGAGGGGCCTCCTCCCCTGAAAGGTGGAGTGCCCTCTACCCTGGGTGCCGTTGTGGTATCAGAGCTGCCACGAACACCCAGGGTAGCGGGGCCTTCCACCTGGATGGTGAAGTGCCCTTTACCCTGGGTGCTGTGTGAGCTCCACTCGACACCCATGTTAGAGGGGCTTCCCACCTGGAGGAAGAGTACACTCTACCATGGGGCCGTGGTGGTATCTGAGTTCCACTGAATCCAGGTTACAGGGGCCTCCCCCCTGGAGGGGGGTGCCCTCTATCCTGGTGCCATGGGAGCTCCCCATGACACCCAAGTTGGAGGGGCCTCCTCAATGGAGGGGGAAGTGCCCTCTACCTTGGGTGCCATGGAAAGTCCCTCTGACACCCAGGTAGGGGCCTCCTCCCTGGTGGGGGGACTGCCCTCTACCCTGGGTGCTGTGGGAGCTTCCCTAGACACCCAGGAAGGAGTGGCCTCCCTCGTAAGGCGAGTGTGCCCTCTACCCTGGGTGCCTTGGGAGCACCCCTGACACCCAGGTTGGAGGGGCCAACCCCTGGAGGGGAGATTGCCCTCTACCCTGGGTGTCGTGTTGGTATACAAGCTCACCCAGACACACAGGGTATAGGGTCCTACCCCTGGAGCGGGGAGGGCTCTTAACCTGGATGCTGAGAAGCTCCCCACAACACACAGGTTAGAGGGGCTTTCCCCCTGGTTGGAGGAAAGCCCTCTACCCTGGGTACTGTGGGAGCTCCCCCCCTACATCCAGGTTAGAGTGGCCTTCTCCCTAAAGGAGGGAGTGCACACTACCCTGGGTGCCGTCGGAGCTCCCCCCAACAACCAGGTTAGAGGGGCCTCGCCCCTGGAAGAGGGAGTGCCCTCTACCCTGGATGCTGTGGTGGTATCCGAGCTTCCCTTGACACCCAGGTTAGAGGGTCCTCCCCTTGAAGGAGGGAGTGCCCTCTAATCTGGGTGCTGTGGTGGTATCCGAGGTCCCCGTAACATCCAGGTTAGTGGGGCCTCCCCATTGGAGGGGAGAGTGCCCTGTACCCTGGGTCCAGTGATGGTATCCCAGCTCCCCCCAACACCCAGGTTAGAGTGGCCTCCTCCCTGGAGGGGGGAGTGCCCTCCACCCTGGGTTCCTTGGTGGTATCCGAGATCCCCTGACACCCAGGTTAGATGGGCCTCCCATCTGGAGGGGGGAGTGCCCACTAACCTGGGTGATGTGGTGGTATGCAGCTCGCCCCAACACCCAGGTTACAGGGACCTCACACCTGGTTGGGTGAGTTTACTCTACCCTGGGTGCAGTTGTGGTATCCGAGTTCCTCCCAACACCCATGTTACAGAGTCCTTCCCCCAGGTGAGGAGAGTGCCCTCAACCCTGGGTGATGTGGGAGCTCCCCCGACAATGGTTGGAATGCCCCCCTGGAGGGGGGAGTGCCCTCTACACTGGGTAGGGTGGGAGCTCCCCTCGAATCCCAGGTAGGACTGGCCACCTCTGTGGATGGGGGAGTGCTCTCTACACTGGGTGGCATGGGAGCTCCCCCTGACATCCAGGATGGAGAGTCCTCCTCCTAGGAGGGGGGGAGTGTCTTCTACCCTGGGTGCTGTGGGAGTTCCCCCTTCCCCCGACACCAAGATTGGAGGAGCATCCCCCCTAGAGGAGTGAGTTCCCTCTAAATTTGGTGGCGTGGAAGCTCCCCCCGACACCCAGGTTAGAGGGGCCTCCCCACTAGAGAAGAGAGTGCCGTCTACCCTAAGGGACATGGTGGTATCCAAGTTCCCCCTGAATTCAGGATAGAGGGGCCTCCCCCCTGGAGGGGGGAGTGCCTTCTACCCTGGGTGTTGTGGAAAATCCCCCTGACACCCAGGTTAGAGGGGCCTCCCCCCTCGAGGGGGTAGTTCCATCTACCCTGTTTGATGTAGGAAATCACCTGGACACCCAGTTTGGAGGTTCCTCCCCCCCTGAAGGTGGGACATCCATCTACCATGGTGACTTTAAAGCTCCACCCTACACCCAGGTTGAAGGGGCCTCCCTCCTGGAGGGGGAGGGCCCTCTACCCTGGGTAGCATGAGAGCTCCTTTTGACACCCAGCTTGGAGAGGCCTCCCTCCTGGAGGAGGGAGTGCCCTCTACCCTGGGACTCGTGGTGGTATCAGAACTACCCCCGACATCCAGGTTAGAGGGGCCTCCCCACTGGAGGGGGGAGTGCCCTCTACCCTGTGTGCTGTTGTGGTATCCAAGCTCCCCCCACACCCAGGTTAGAAAGGCCTCCCCCCTGGAGGAGAAAGTGCCTCCTATCCTGGGTGCTGTGGTTGTATCTGAGCTCGCCCTACACCCAGGTTAGGGGGCCTTCCCCCTGGAGGGGGGAGTGCCCTCTACCCTGGGTGTCATAGGAGCTCCCCCAGACACCCTGGTTTCAGGGGTCTCCCCCTGGGTGGTGGAGTGACCTCTACACTGGGTGCCCTGGGAACTTCCCCAGACACCATGGTTACAGGGGCCTCCCCGTTTGAGGGGGGAGTGCCCTCTACTCTGGGTTCCCTGGGAGCTCCATTGACATCCTGGTTACAGGGGATTGTGCCGTCTACCCTGGGTGACATCCTTACAGGGGGTTGTGCCCTCTACCCTGGGTGCCCTGGGAGCTCCCCCAGACACCCAGGTAACAGGGGCCTCCCCATTGGAGGAGGAAGAGCCCACTACCCTGGTTGTGCTGGGAGGTTTCCCAGACACCCAGTTAACAAGGGCCTCCACCCTGGACGGAGGAGTGTCCTCTACCCTGGGTGCACTTGGAGACTCCCAACACCAAGGTTACTGGGGCCTCCCCCCTGGAGGGGTAGGGACCTCTACCCTGGGTACTCTGGGGGCTCCCCCCGACACAACAGTTACATCTTCCCTGGATGGGGGATTGCTTTCCACTCTTGGTTCCATGGGAGCTCCCCCGATATTATATCCAGGTTTCAGATGCCTCCCCTATACGGGGGGGGGG
>NW_026005917.1:65786-76399 GCF_001458135.2 Marmota marmota marmota | reverse complement strand
CTGTTTCCCTGCCCTTTCAGACCACGGGAGCTGCTCATTGGGGACTTTTTTGGCTCCGCCCACGTGACCCAGCCAATCGGCCTCAAGAGCAGGAGGATTGTGGGAGGTGGAGAGAAGCTTGTGTGGGAGAGAGAGGCTTGTGGAAAGCCGGTGGTGACAGTTGAGGCTCTGAGGGTTTTTCCTGAGAGGCTGTTTTGTTTGGCATGTGTGGTTCTAAAAATAAAGTTAGTTTCTTTTGACAAGTGGCTCCTGATTGTGCCCAGCCAGACTGCGGTAGAGGGCACTCCCCTCTCTAGAGGTGAGGCTCCTTGAACCTGGGTGTCGGGGGGGAGCTCCCATGGCACCCAGTGTAGAGGTCACTCCCCCCTCTAGGGGGGAGTCCCCAGAACCTGGGTGTCAGGGGAAGCTCCCGTGGCACCCATGGTATAGGGCACTCCCCCCTCTATGGGGGAGGCCCCTCAAACCTGGGTGTCGGTGGTAGCTCCCAGGGCACTCAGTGTAGAGGCCACTTTCTCCTCTAGTGCGGAGGTCCCTAGAAACTGGGTGTCGGGGGGAACTCGGATACCACCCCACCACTGCACCAAGTGTAGAGGGCATTTTCCCCTTATAGGGGAGGCCCCACAAACCTGGATGTTGGTGGGAGCTCCCACGGCACCCAGGGTAGAGGGCACTCCCTCCTCTTGGGTGGAAGCCCCTGAAACCCAGGTGTCAGGGGAAGCTTGTATACCACCATGTCACCCAGTGTAGAGGGCACTCTCTCCTCTATGGGGGAGGCCCCTGGAACCTGGGTGTCGGGGGGGAGCTCGGTTACCACCAAGGCACTCAGTTTTAAGGGAACTCCCCCCTCTTGAGGAGAGGCCCCTCGAACCTAGGTGTCAAGGGGAGCTCCCACGGCATCGAGGGTAGAGGGCACATCCCACTCTAGGGGGGAGGCCCCTCGAACAGGGGTGTTGGGAGAGCTCTGATACCACCACGGCACCCAGGTTAGAGGGCACTACCCACTCTAGTTAGGAGGCCCTTCGAACCTGGCTGTCAGGGAGAACTCCCACGGCACCCTGGGTAGAGGACACTCCCCCTTCTAAGGGGGAGGCCCCTCGAACCTGGGTGTTGGGGGGAGCTCACTCTGTAGCCAGGGTAGAGGGCACTTCTTCCTCTATGCAGGAGGCCCCTTGAAACTGGGTGTCAGGTGTAGCTCCCATGTCATCCAGCGTTGAGGTCACACCCCCCTCTAGGGGGGAGGCCCCTCAAACCTGGGTATAGGGGTGACCTCCCACAGCACCTACAGTAGAGGGCACTCCCCCATCTAGGGTGGAGGCTCCTTCATCCTGGGCATCATAGTGGCTCCCACGGCATGCAGGATAGAGACACCCATCTAAAGGGGAGGCCCCTAGAACCAGGGTGTCGGGGTGTGGGGAACTCCTACAGCACACATGGTAGGGAGCTCTCCCCCCTCTAGGGAGGAGGCCCCTTGAACCCATGTTTTGGGGGAGATCCCAGGGAACCCATTGTAGAGGGCACTCTCCCATCTAAGGCAGTGGCTCCTCGAACAGGGGTGTCAGGGAGAGCTCCCATGGCAACCAGGGTAGAGGGCACTATCCCTCTGGTGGGGAGGCCCCTTAAACTAGGTTGTTAGGGGGAAGTCCCATGGCACCCAGGGTAGAGGGCACTTTCCCTTCTAGGGGGGAGGCCCCTCGAACTGGGGTGTGTGTGTGTGAGCTCGGATACCACCACAGCACCCAGGGTTGAGGGCATTCTCCCCTTTATGAGTAAGGCCTCTCGAAACTGGGTGACAGGGGGTGCTCCCATGGAACCCAGAGTAGTGGGCACACCAGCCTCTAGCGTGGAAGCCCCTCAAATCGGGGAGATGTGGTGAGCTTGGATACCACCATTGCACCCAGGTTAGAGGGCACTGCCCTCTCTAAGGGTGAGGCCCCTCTAACTTGTGTGTTGGGGGGAGGTCCCAGACCTACTCTGCACATACCATAGAGGGCAGTCCGCTCTCTAGAGGGGAGGCCCCTCAAACCTGGGTGTTGAGGGGAGCTCCAAGGGCATTCAGGTTAGAGGACACTCCACCCTTTAGGGTGCAGGCCTCTAGAACTGGGGTGTCGAGGGGAGCTCCCATGGCACCCATTTTAGTGGGCACACCCTCCTCTAGGGGGGGGGGCCCTCAAATCGAGATTTTTGGGGAGCTCCCACGGCAAAGGGAGAGGCCCCTCAAAACGGGGTTGTTGGGGAAATCTCTGGGAACCCAGGGTAGAGAGCACTCCCTCCTCTAGGGGATAGGACCCTCAAACCTGGGTGTTGGGGGAGATCTTTTGGAACCCAGGGGAGAGGACATTCCCCCCTCTAGGGGGGAGTTCCCAGGCCACTCAGGGTAGAGGGCACTCCCCCTTCTAGGGGGGAGGCCCCCCGAACATGGGTGTCGTGGGGAGCTCCCAGGACACCCATTGTAGAGGGCACTCCATCCTCTAAGAGGAGGCCCCTCTAACCTGGGTGTCGGAGGGAGCTCCCATGGCACCCTGGGTAGAGGGCAATCCCCTGTCTATTGGGGGGGGGCTCTTGAAACATGGTGTTGGTGGGAGCTCCCATGGCACCCAGTGTAGAGGGCACTCCGCCCTCTAGGGAGAGGCCTCTCAAAACTGGGTGTACAGGCAGTTCTCATGGCACCCAGGGTAGTGAGCACTCCCCCCCTCTAGGGGGGAGGCCCCTGGAACCTGGGTGTCAGGGGGAGCACCCACGGCACCCAGGGAAAAAAGCACTCCCCACCTCTAAGTGGGAGGCCACTGGAACCGAGGTGTCATTGGGAGCTCTTAGGGCAAACAGTGTAGAGGGCCCTCTCTCTTCTAGGGGGGAGACCCTTCGAACAGGGGTGTCTGGGCGAGCTCCCTCAGATACCATGGTAGAGGGCACTTCCCCCTTTAGGGTGGATGCCCCTCGAATCGGGTTGTCCAGGCAAGCTCCCATGGCACTCAAGGTAGAGGGCACTCCCACCATGGGGGGAGGCCCCTCGAACCTGGGTGTCAGGGGGACCTCGGATACCACCACTGCACCCAGGGTAGAGGGCACTCCCCTTCTCGGGCAGAGGCCCATGTAACCTGGGTGTTGTGGGGAGCTCGGATAAGACCACAGAACGCAGGGTAGAGTGAACTCCCCACTCTAGGGGTGAGGCCCCTCAAACCTGAGTGTCAGGGGGTTCTCAGATACCAGCATAGCATCCAGCATAGGGCACTCCCCCCTCTATGGAGGAGGAGCCTCTAAAATGGGTGTGGGGGAGATCCCAAGGCACCCAAGGTAAAGTGCACTCCCCCCCCCCTCTAGAGGGGCGGCTCCTCAAACCAGGGTGTCTGGGCGAGCATCCACGGCACCCAGGGTAGAAGGCACTCCCCCTTCTAGTGGGGAGGCTCCTCAAACAGGGTTGTCTGGACCAGCTCCCACAGCACTCAGTGTAGAGGGCACTCCCCCCTCAGGTTGGAGACCCTGGAACCTTGGCCTTGGGGGGAGGTTGGATACCATCACTGCACCTAGGCTAGAGTGCTCTCTCCCCTGTAAGTGGGGAGGCCCATGTAACTTCAAACCCCCTCTTGGTTTGAGACCCATTTAACCTGGGTGTCAAGGGGTGCTCTGATACCACCATGGCACCCAGGGTAGAGTTCACTCCCCGCTCTATGGGGGAGAGGCCTCTAACCTGGGTGTTGTGGGAGCTTGGATACCATGATGGCACCCAGGTTCGAAGACACTCCCCATGTATGGGGGTGGCACCTCTAACCTGGGTGCTGGGGTGACCTCCGATACCACCACAGTATTGAATGGAGAGGGCACTCCCCCTTCTAGAGTGGAGGGCTCTTGAACCTGGGTGTTGGGGGTAACTCCCATGGCACCAAGGGTAGAGGGCACTCCCCCCTCTAGGGAGGAGGCACTCTGAAGGATCTCACATGCTACCCATGGTAGAGGGCATTCCCCTCTGGGCCCCTTGAACCTGGGTGTCAGGGGAGCTTCCACTCAACCCAGGGAAGAGGGCACTCCCCCCTCTAGAGGGTAGGCTTCTCGAACCTTGCTGTCAGTGGAAGCTCTCACAACACCCAGGGTAGAGAGCACTCCTCCTTCTAGGGGATAGGGCCCTCGAACTGAGGTGTTGGGGGAAGCTTCCATGGCACCCAGGGTGGACGGCACTCCCTTCTCTAGGGGGGAAGCCCCTCGAAACTGAGTGTCAAGGGGAACTCCCATGCAACAGGATAGAGGGCACTCCCCCCTCTAGGGATGAGGCCCCTCAAACCTGGCTGTCGGTGGAAGCTCCCACAACACCCAGGGTAGGGGGCACCCCTTCCTCTAGGGTAGTGGGCCTCAAACCTGGGTGTTGGGGGGAGCTCCCACAACACCCAGGGTAGAGGACACCCCACCTCTAGGTGGGAGGCCCTCGAACCTGTGTGTGTGGGGAGCTCCCACAACACCCTGGGTAGAGGACATTCCACCCTCTAGGGGGGAAACCTCTCAAACTTGGGTGTCAGGAGGGGGAGCTCTCCAGCAATCCAGGTAAGAGGGCACTCCCCCCTCTAGGGGTAAGGCTTCTTGAAACTGGCTGTCAGGAAAAGCTCCCATGGCACCCAGTGTAGGGGGCACTACCCCCTCTATGAAAGACAGCTCTGGAACCAGGGTTTCAGGGGGAGCTCCCATGGCACCCAGGGTCGAGGGCACTACCTTCTCTAGGGGGAGATCCCTCGAAACTGGGTGTCAGGGGCACCTCCCATGGCACCCAGTGTAGAGGGCACTCCACCTCTAGGGGGAAGCACCTGGAAACAGGGTGTTGGGTGGAGATTCCTGGGCACACAGTGTAGAGGGCACTCCCCCCTCCTGTGGGGAGGCCCCACAAAACTGGGTGTAAGGGGGACCTCCCACAGCACCCAGGGTAGAGGGCACACCCCTGTCAAAGGGGAAGGCCCCTCAAACCTGTTTTTCTGGGGAGCTTGGATGCCACCACCCCACCCAGGATAGAGGGCACTCCCCCCTCTGGGGGAGGCCCCTTGAACCTGGGTGTCAGGAGGGGAGCTCCCACTGCACACAGGGTAGAGGGCACTCCCCCCTTTGGGGGGAGGCACCTGGAATCTGGGTTTCTGGGAGCTCCAATGGAACACAGGGTAAAGGGCATTCCCCCATCCAGGGAAGAGGCCCCATGAACCAGGGTTTCGGGGGTTGCTCCTGGACCAATGGTAGAAGGCACTCGCCCCTCTAGGGGGGAGAACCCTCACAACTGGGTGTTGGAGTGTGCTAATATGTTACTCAGGGTAGAGGGCACTGCCCCCTCTAGGGGGGAGGCCCCTCAAACCTGGGTGTCGGGGGGAGATCCCAGGGCACCAGGTTAGAGGACAATCCCCTTTCTAGGGGGGAGGACCCTGGAACCTGGGTGTCAGGGGGAGCTCCCATGGTACCCAGGGTAAAGGCATTCCACCCTCTAGGGGGGAGACCGCTTGAACTTAGGTGTTGGGCATAGCTCACATTGCACCCAGGCTAGAGGGCACTCTGCCCTTTAGGGGGGAGGCCCTTTGAACCAGGGTGTCAGGGGAGCCCCCACGGCACCCAGGGTAGAGGGCACTCCCTCCTCTAGGGAAGAGGCCCCTCGAAGCAGGGTGTTGGGTGGATCTCAGATACCACTATGGCACCCAGTGTAGAGGGCTGTCTCCCCTCTAGGGGGAAGGCTTCTCGAAATTGGGTGTCAGGGGAGCTCCAATGGCACCCAGAGTAGAAGGCACTCCCCCATCTAGAGGTTAGGCCCCTCTAACCAGGGTTTCGGGGGGAGCTCAGATACCACCATGTCACTCCATTTACAGGGCACTCCCCCCTCTTGGGGGAGGCCCCTGGAACCTGGGTGTTGGGGGAATATCCCATGGCACCCAGGGTAGAAGGCACCCCACCTCTCAGGGGGAGGCCCCTAGAACCAGGGTGTTGGGGGGAGCTCCCATGGCACCCAGAGTAGAGGGCAGTCCCCCTTCTAGGGGGGAGGCCCCTTGAACCAGGATGTTGGAGGAGATCCCAGGGCATCCAGTGTAGAAGGAACTCTCCCCTCTAGGGGGTGGCCCCTCTAACCTGAGTGTCAGGTGTAGCTCCCAAGGCACCCAGGGTAGAGGGCAAACACCCCATCTACGGTGAGGGCCCCTTGACCTTGGGTGATGGGGGGAGCTCGGATACCACCACGGCACTAAGATTAGAGGGCAATACCCCTTCTAGAGGGGAGACCCCTGTAACCTGGGTGTTGAGGGTAGCTCCCACACTTACTCGGCACTCAGAGTAGAGGGCACTCCCAACTCTAGTGGGGAGGACCCTCAAACCGGGGTGTGGGGGGAATTCCCATGGAACCCAGTGTAGAGGGCACTTTCCCCTCTTTTTGGGAGGCCCCACAAACCGGGCTGTCGGGGGGAGCTCCCATGTTACCCAGGGTCGAGGGCACTCCCCCAACTAGAAGGGAGACCCCTCAAATTGGGGTGTCAGGGTGAGCTCAGATACCACCACATCACTTAGTTTAGAGGGCACTCAACCCTCTTGAGGGACGGCACCTGGAACCTGGGTGTGGGGAGATCTCCCACGGCAACCAGGATAGAGGGCACTCCCCTCTCTATGGGGTAGGCCTCTCAAACCTGGGTGTCACGGGGAGCTCGGATACCACCACGGCACCCAGGTTAGGGGGCACTCCCCCCTAAAGAGGGGAGACCCCTCGAACTGGTGTCTACGGGGTAGCTCCCATGTAATCCAGGGTGGAGGACACTCCCCCCAATAAAGGGAAGGCCCCTCATACCCAGATGTCTGGGGGGAGCTCCTACGGCTCACAGCATAGGGGGGCACTCCCCCCGCCATGGCGAGGGCCCTCGAACTGGGGTGGCAGGGCGAGCTCCCAGAGAACCCAGGGTAGAGGGCACTCCCCCCTCTAGTGGGGAGGTCCCTGGAACCTGGGTTATGGGGGGAAACTCCAAAGGCCCCAAGGGCAGAGAGCAATCCACTTTCTAGGGCCAAGGCCCCTCAAACCTGGGTTACAGGGGGAGCTCCCATGGCGCCCAGGGTAGAGGGCACTCCCCCCTCTATGAGCGAGGCCACTCAAACCTGGGTGTTGGGGTTAACGAGGATACCACCACAGCACTCAGGGTAGAGGGCATTCTTCCTTAGGGGGAGGCCCCTGAAACTAGGTGATGGAGGAAGCTCCCAAGGCACCCAGGATAGAGGGCATTCCCCACTCTCTGGTGGAAGCCCCTGGAACCTGGTTGTGGGGGGTGCTCGGATATGACCACAGCACCCAAGGTATATGGCACTCCGGCCTCCAGGGGGAAGGTGCCTCTAACCTGGGTGTCATGGGGCGCTTGGATACCATATCACCACTGTACCGAGGGTAGAGGGCACTCCCCAATCTAGGGGGGAGGCCATTCGAACCTGGGTGTGGAAGGAGCTAACAGAGCACCCAGGGTAGAGAGCACTCTCCCCTCTAGGTGGGAGGCCCCTTGGACATGGGTGTCGGGGGGAATTCCCATGCCACCCCGGGTAGAGGGCACTCCACTCTCCAAGGGGGAGGCCCCTGCAACCTGGGTGTTGGGGGGAGATCCCACAGAGCACAGGGTAGAAGACACTCTCCCCCCTATAGGGGGGAGGCCCCTCGAACCAGGTTGTCTGGAGGAGCTCCCACCCCACTCAGTGTAGAGGGCAATCGCCCTCTAGGAGGGAGGCCTCTCGAACCTTGGTGTCTGGGAGAGCTCCCAAGGCCCCAAAGGCACAGGACACTCCCCCCTCTAGGGAGGAGGCACCTCAAACCTGGGTGTCAGGGGGAGATCTCACAGAACCCAGGGTAGAGGGCACTCGCCCCTCTAGGTGGGAGGCCCCTTGAACCTGGGTGTAGGGGGAGCTCCCACAGAACCCACAGTAGAGAGCACTCCCACGTCTACGGGGGAGTTCCATCAAACCTGGGTGTTGGGGGGAGACCCCACAGAACCCAGGGTAAAGGACACTCTACCCTCTAGGGGGGAGGCCCCTCGAACCAGGTTGTCTGGAGGAGCTCTCAGCCCACCCATTGTAGAGGGCACTCCCCCCTCTGTGGGGAGGCCCCTCCAACCGGGGTGTCGGGGGGAACTCATGGCATCGAAGGTAGAGGGCAATCCCCCCTCTAGGGAGGAGGCCCCTCGAACCTGGGAGTTGGAAGGAACTCCAATGCCACCCAGGGTAGAGGACACTCACCCCTCTAGGGGAGAGGGCCCCTGAACCGGGGTGTCAGGGGGAGCTCCAATGGCACTCACGGCACTCCCTTCTCTAGGGGGGAAGCCCCTCGAATGTGGGTGTTGGTGGGACCTCCCAGGCAACCCAGTGACAAGGGCACTCCCCCTCTACAGGGTAGGCTTCTCAAATCTGGCTGTCAGTGGAAGCTCCCACAACACCCAGGGTAGGGGGCACTCCCCCCTCTAGGGTGCATGGAGAGCTCCCACAGCACCCAGGGTCACTGGTACTCCCTTCTCTAGGTGGGAAGCCCCTCAAATCTGGGTGCTGGTGGGACCTCCCACAGCACATAGGGTAGAGGGCAGTCCCCCGTCTATGGGGGAAGCCACTCGAAATGTGTGTCAGGGGGACATCCCTGGGCATCCAGTGTAGAGGGCACTCCCCCATTTAGTGGAGAGGTCCCTTGAAACTACAACACCCAGGGTAGAGGGCACACCCCAGTCTAGGGGGATGGCCCCTCCCAACGGGGTGTAGTGGGAGCTTAGATACCATCACAGAACTCAGGGAAAAGGGCACTTCCCCAACTAGGGGGGAGCCCCCTCGAACCTGGGTGTCAGGGGGAGCTCCCAGGGCACCCAGAGTATAGGGCACTACCCCCTCTAGGGAAGAGGCCCCTCAAACCTGGGGTTTGGGGTGTGCTTCCTTGGCACCCAAAGTAGAAGGCAATGCCCCCTCTAGGGGGAGGCCCCTCAAACCAAGGCACTCAAGGTAGAGGGCACTTCCCCCTCTATGGGGGAGACCCAAGAAATTGTGGTGTGTGGAGGGGGGAGCTTGGATACCACCATGTCACCTAGTGTAGAAGGCATTCTCCCCTCTAGAGGGAAGGCTCTTGAAATTGGGTTTCAGCGGATCTCCCATGGCACCCAGGGTAGAGGGCACAAACCCCTCTAGAGGGGAGGCCCCTCAAACCGGGGTGTCAAAGGGAGCTCGGATACCACCACCTCACTCAGTTTACAGAGAACTCCCCCCTCCTGTGAGGAGGTCCCTAGAACTGGCATGTCCGGGGCATCTCCCATGTTAACCAGGGTAGAGGGCACACCCTTCTCTTAGGGGGGAGGCCCCTTTAACCTAGGTGTCAGGAGGAGTTCGGATACCACCACGGCACCCAGTGTAGAGAGCACTCCCCCCTCTCGAAGGGATGCCCCTCGAAACTTGGAGTTGGGGAAAGCTCCCAAAGCACCAAGGGTACAGGGTACTCCCCCCCCATGGGTGTTGGGGGGAGACCCCACAGAAACTGAATGTCGGGTGGAGCTCCCATGGTACCCAGGGTATAAGGCACTCCCCACTCTAGATTGGGGGTCCCTCGAACCTGTGTGTGGGGGTGCTCCCACGGCACCCAGCTAGAGGGTACTCCCCCCTCTAGGAGTGCTCCCAAGGCACCCAGGGTAGAGGGCACTAGCCCCTCTAGGAGGATGACACTAGAAACTGAGTATAGGGGGGAGCTCTTACAGCCCTGAAGTAGAGGACCCTCCTCCCTCTAGAAGGGAGGCCCCTCAAACCTGGGTGTCAGGGGAGCTCCCACCCCACCCAGGGAATAGGGAACTCCCCCCCTCTAGGGGAAAAAATAAAGCATAGCATTTTTGCCAGAAGTAGTGGTTGAGAGGTGATGCCAGCGAGTACTGGCAGAGTTCCCCTTCAGTTCTAGTTGAGCTCTGGCACAGATTCCCAGAGATTTCCCATTGGTTGGGGAAGTGCCGGGAGGGAGATATTTCCGGCTGCTGGTTCCTGGACAGCTCCTGTGGTTCGGGAGAATTCCAGGGGAGCCTGTGTGGAGTGTGCTGGTGGAGTTCAGAAATAAAGTTTGTTCTTGCTTCAGTGGCTCAGGATTTCTGCCCAGCGAGACTGCGGCATATGGTGGCCTGTGGGGGAAATGCCTGAAGCTCGGGGGTAAGTGCTCACCCCTAAGGAAAGGCAAGAGAATGGATGACCATTTCAAAAAAACAATGTGTTCTTGTTTTGATTTGTTTTGTTTTTGTTTCAAGCTGCCTATCCCTAGAACTTTCTCAGGCAAACTGGGAAAAATGGTTGGCTCAAGGTTTGAAGTTGTTCACCCCTGAGGAAGAGATAGAAATAGACCACAATGCAAATGTCAAGAAAATAGGAAAATTGATACAACTATTTTTTGTTCCGTTTTTGTTTCATTCTGTTTCAGTTTTGTCTTGTGTTATCTTTTTGGGTTGCATTATCTTTACAGTAGATTAGAAATTAGTAAAAAAAAAAAAAAAAAACTGAAAGAGTGTTAAGTGAATTGTTGGAGGTTCAGACCATGGAGAAAGACATCTTAGATCAAGCAATAGAGAAGGTCTCTCGAGCTAGTCAGACAGAGGAAGAAAATTTAAAGGAAGAAAGCTTAGAGGAGAAACAGCTATTAG
>NW_026005917.1:9527-65625 GCF_001458135.2 Marmota marmota marmota | reverse complement strand
GGAAAATTGATACAACGATTTTTTGTTCCGTTTTTGTTTCATTCTGTTTCGGTTTTGTTTTGTGTTATCTTATTGGGTTGTGTTATCTTTATAACAGATTAGAAATTAGTAAAAAACAAACTGAAAGAGTGTTAAGTGAATTGTTGGAGGTTCAGACCATGGAGAAAGACATCTTAGATCAAGCAATAGAGAAGGTCTCTCGAGCTAGTCAGACAGAGGAAGAAAATTTAAAGGAAAAGGGGCTATTAGGGAAAAAGCTACAACAGGAGGCTGCTACTAACACAGTTCTATCACCAGAGGGTGTAATTGAACCAATAGTTGCACCTATAGAGACAGCTGAGTGGCCTCAACCCCCTTAGTTGATAGATGGGATACTGAGACAGGAACTCAGAGATTAGTATGCCCTGTACTTGAGCAGGCAGGAGGGCAGCAAATTCACCATGCTTTAGATTTCAAAACAGTGAAGCAGTTAAAGGAGGCTGTAACAACCTATGGTCCTCAAGCACCCTTCACTATAAGCATGGTCGAATTCATTACCAACTTGTACATGAGGCCAGCAGATTGGGCTAGCATGTGTAAATCTGTGCTAAATGGAGGACAATATTTGTTATGGAAGGTTGCCAATGAGGAATTTTGCATGGAGATGGCTAGGCAAAATTCAGCAGCATGTTACTCTCAAAGAAATCTAGATATGTTGTTAGGAAAAGGACCTTATGAGGGTCAATGGCAACAAATTGAATATGATCCTGCTATATAATCACAAATTGCTGCAGATGCAGTTAGGGCATGGAAGGCTTAAAAGGACATGGAGATTTACAAGGTCAATTATCTAATGTAATACAGTGAGCTAATGAACCATATGCTGAATTTGAAGATAGGCTTATTGAAACAGGTACCAGAGATTTTTGGGATACAGAACAAGCAATGTCATTAATTAAACAACTGGCTATGACCAAGCAAATCGTTGCTGCAGAGAGGTCGTTAGACCATGGAAACATGGAGATTTAAACACATATATTAAATTATGTACAGATATTAATGAATAGGGGCAAGTCTTGGCAGCTGCAGTACAACAGGCTTTAGATGCCAGGCCAAAAACATGCTACAATTGTGAACAAGACATTTTAAAATGAATTGCCCCATAGAAGGAGAGTTTAACAAAGCTAGATATCAAAGGAGTAGAATATCGGGTATTTGCCCGTGATGCCATAGAGGGAAACATTGGGATAATGAATGCCATTCTCAAACCATCATGGAGGGTACTCTATTATCAAAAAACGGACAAGGACCAGGGGTTTACCCACAATATCATAGAGAAAGGCATCGGGCTCCATTGGCAAAAAATGGACAAGGGGGCCCAATGATCTGGGGCCCATGACCACAAATATACGGGGCACTGGAGGAACCCAGAAACACCATAGAGGAACCCAGCAACACCATCAGGATAGTGCCCAGGACACATTATCCATCAGATCTCTCATCAGACGAACCAGAGGGAGCACAGGATTGGACATCTGCACCTCGGCCAGAGCAGTACTAACTCCAGAGATGGGAGTTCAAATCATTCCCACAGGAGTAAAAGGACCTCTTCCCCAAAGAACAGAAGGCTTATTGTTAGGATGCAGTTCTTCTGCTCTAAAAGGACGTATGATAACTCCAGGGGCAATTGATCCCAATTATGAAGGTGAAATAAAAATTATAGCAAGTTCTCCAAAGGGTATATCAGTAATTTCACCAGGAGATAGAATATCACAGTTGTTAATAATACCCAGCCTACATGACAAATTTTCCAGTAGTAGTATAGAAAGAGGTTCCAGGGGATTAGGCTCCAGAGATGTAGATTGGGCTATGCTGTCTTTAAATTTAGATTCTTGCCCAATGCTAAAACTAAATACTCAAGGACATAAATTTAATGGGCTACATTATACAGATGCAGACCTTAGCATCATATCTCTTCAAGAATGGCCACAACATTGGCCGTTACAACAAGCCACTCAAACACTTTGAGGCCTAGGTGTGGCAACAAATCCCCATAGAAGTGCAATGGTATTAGATTGGAAGGATCCTTAAGGATGTGAAGGAACTATACAGCCATATGTATTGGATCATCTTCCTATAAATTTATGGGGATGAGATGTCCTAGATCAATTAGGTTTGACATTAACAAATAACGTCAATCCAAATGCACCCACTTTTAGGGCTAGACAAGGTTTCAGGAAAGAAAAAAGATTAGGAGAACAAGAACAAAGTATAGCAGCACCAATTCATATAGATCAAGGAATAAATAGACATAGATTGGGTTTTCAGAAGGGGTCACTGAGGCAATAAAAATTGGAAATCAGAAAGACCAGTATGGGTTCCTCAGTGGTCCCTGACTAAAGAAAAGATACAAGCAGCCCATGACCTGGTCAAACAACAATTAGCAGAGGGACATATACAACCTTCCATATCTCCCTATAATACTCCTATTTTTGTCATTAAAAAGAAATCTGGTAAATGGAGATTATTGCAAGATTTAAGAGCCATTAATAATGAGATGGTTATTATGGGAACTGCTCAATCAGGGTTCCTCCATTGTCTGTTTTGCCAAAAACCTGGTATGTTTTAGCTATAGATATTAAAGATTTTATTTTTGTTCAATTTCAATTCATCCTGAGGATAGTCCAGGGTTTGCATTTACTATCCCTGCACTGAGTCATGAAGGTCCTGATAAGAGATATGAATGGAAAGTACTCCCTCAAGGGATGGCTCACAGCCCAACTATGTGTCAAATTTATGTTAACAAAGCAATACAGCCACTTAGAAATCAAAATCCTAAACTACAAATATTTCACTATATGGATGATGAACTGTTAGCACACAAAGATACAAAATACATTGCTAGAATGTTATGCCACACTTACAAATTTATTAAAAAATTATAATCTAGAGATAGCAATATATAAATTACAATTAAATTTTCCAATTAATTATTTAGAAGTTCTATTATCCTCAACCATGGTCCATCCACCAAAAATTCAAATACAAGTAGATCAACTCAAATCACTTAATGACTTTCAAAAGTTATTAGGAGACATAAATTGAATAAGGCCTTATCTAGGAATACCAACAGGAGAGTTGGGACCTTTATTTGATATACTAAAAGGTCCTCCATCAGATCCAAATTCACCCTGCATGTTAATGCCTGAAATAAGAAAGGCATTAAAATTATTGAAACATATATGGAAAATATGAATTTGGATACAATTGATATGAGTTTTCCTTTATCATTTATTCTAATACCAACAAAAATATTCCTACAGGAGTATTTTGGCAAGAAGGTCCATTATTGTGGATACATTTATCTTATTCTCCTAACACCATTATTTCTAGGTATCCTGAGGCTGTAGGAAAATTAATACTCAAAGGAATACAAGTAGCAAAGGGAGTGTTTGGAATTCCTCCCAATAAATATATTACTCCATATACTATGCATCAAATTGATGAGTTAGCTAATGAGTTAAATACTTGGGCAATAATCATGTGTAAATCTAATGTTTCATTTGATAACCACTTACCATATAATCCATTATTGTCTTTTTGGTCTTTGCATCCTGTAGTTTTACCAAAAATGACAGAAAAACACCTATCATGAATGCTCCAAATGTAATGTTTCAGCAGCAGTAGTTACCTTTGATCAAACTTTTACAATTTAGTACCCAAACAATCAGCTCCAAAGGTAGAGCTTAATGCAGTTTTACAAGCTTTTGTGATGTTTAAATATTCTGTATTGAATTATTTTCTGTTAGTCAGTATAAAGTTAATGATATGCTATCCCTTGAAGATGCTGGTAGGAGTTCTCCTTCCTCTACTGTTTTCTGTTTGTTTTCCACTATACAAAGTTTAATCTGGGACAGAAAAGATCCATTCCTTATAGGACATATCAGGAAACATACAGGATTGCCTGGAGCCCTTAGTTTGGGCAATGATTTAGCAGATAAAACTACACACGACATACATATTTTCTCTACACTAGAAGAAGCTACAAATTTTCATAAAAGGTTCCATGTCAATGCTAATACTTTACAAAAGTGTTTTAAAAAACTAAGGAACAAGCTAGACAAATAATAAAACAATGTCAAAATTGTGTGACCTCTTAACCACAAGTTAATCTTGGAGTCAATCCTAGAGGATTGATACCTAACCATATTTGGCAGATGGACCTCACACACTTGCCAGAATTCGGAAAAAATAATATATTTGCATGTTACAGTTGACACTTCTTCTGGATTTTTGATGGGCTCCCTTCATGCCAGAGAAAAAAATAACCTAAAGATATTATAGCTCATTTCTTACAAAATTTTGCCACTGTGGGTGTTCCAAAACAGTTAAAAACAGATAATGGTCCTGGCTATACCTCTACCTCTTTTAAACAATTTTGCTCACCATTTTGCATTACTCATATAACAGGAATCCCATACAATCCACAAGGACACGGCATAGTTGAAAGAGCTCATCAAACAATTAATATGTACTTATTAAAGCAAAATTAGGGAATTGGAAAGGGGTATATATCCCCCAAAGATAAACTTAAAATACCTCTTTTTACTCTATACTTTTAAAATTTGAATTCATCAGTGCTTAGTGCTGCAGAAAGGCATATGTGGCCAAAAAATGTACATAAGCCTAAGGTACTTTGGAAGGATATTCTAACAGGACATTAGAAAGGTCCTGACCCAGTGATTGTCTGGAGTCGGGGTTCTGTTTGTGTTTTTCCACAGGGAGAACAACAGCCGATTTGGATTCCAGAGAGACTAACCAAAGCGATTTCTACAGACCAAAAAGAAGATGATTTGACTTAAATCCATAACAGTTGATATCCCGATCTCAAGCTTGGCTATTCTTACATCTTAACAGTGATTAACCAGGATGCTTTTTTTTTCAATATCTATTTTATTATTGCCCTTTCCCACATCATAAAGTTCTATTTTATTTTTTGAGCTCATACAGACCTAGGTTAATGTTTTTCTGATCAGTTTTATTTTTTAACTGTGGAGTTTTTAAACATTGCAATGGAGATTTCATCTGTGTAAATCTACAAGGCCTTTCCTATTGTCTTATGTGTTGTATGTTTGTTTGCACACTTGTGTTTTGTGTTGTATGTCTGTGTGTGCATATGTCCATATATCATATATGAGGAGCGCTCATGAAAAAAATGGATCCGAATTTTTTTTTATTCACTTGATTTTAATGGTTTAATTTAAATTGGGTAAACAGCTGTTGAGGATTGTTTTAATATGTGAATAAATAAGGAGGTTAACAAATCTGTTTGTTTATTTTCATCTTTCCATTTCATTATATTCAGTAATTCTGTTCAGGATAATGTAAATTGTTCAGAAAATTATTTTCTTAGTATCTGTTGGAATGTTACATAATTTTTATTTAGCATTATTGGCAGAATTCCTATCTTAATCACTGTGCCATGAAGACAAAGATAAAACCAAACTACAGCTTCTTCAATAGTTATCACAACAAACTGAATAAACTGATGCATCAATGAATAATAACTCAACATGTAATGCTCAATCAAGGTGTTGATTTACTTTGTGAGGAAATGGACATATTGATGTCCATTAGTTCTCTGCTTTGAACTGCTTGCAGAATTTGCCTGGACTCTGTGTCACTTGTATGCATTGTGAACTATCTGTTGATGCAGGGAATTGTCGTAGAGCTGGCGTATCTTTGCAGATGGTGTCATCGGTGGTACAATTTTTCCAAAGGGTCTGTCAATTGGCTTGGTGTCATGGCATTTCTGTATCCTCTTCCCTTCTGCTAGTGATGGTCTAAAATTTTTGGGCCAACAGAGGTGAGGCAAAGAACCTCACCCCCCCACTGGTGAAAAGGCCAAATTTGGGGCCAACAGAGGTGAGGCAAAGAACCTTGCCCCCCCCCCCGCCCCTACTGGTGCAAAGGCCTATCCACAAGTATGGCTGTATGCTGGACCGGTAGTCAGTGATGGGTATGATCCAATTTCAGTGGTACCAACCTAAGACAGGAGGCTGAACCTAGAGGTCAGCTCATCCGATGATGGGTTCGGATCTTGTGTAGTATTGGACAGCCTAACAGGCTCTGTTCCTAAACCACATTGCTTGTTGTTTAATTAAACAGAAGGGGGGAGATGTTGAGGGCCACAGCCAAGTCAGGATGATGCATAGCATTTTGCCAGAAGTAGTGGTTAAGAGGTGATGCCAGGGAGTTCTTGCGGAGTTCCCTTGAGTTACAGTTGAGCTCTCACCGGGGATTCCCAGAGAGTTCACATTGGTTGGGGAAGTGCTGGAGGGGGATATTTCTGGGTGCTTATTCCTGGATGAGCCTCGTGGTTGGAGAGAATTCCCGGGGAGCATGTGTGAGGTGTGCTGGTGGAGTTCAGAAATAAAGATTTTTCCTGCTTCAGTGGCTCATGATTTGTGCCCATCCAGACTGCGGCAAGGCCCCTGGAACCTTGTTGTCGGGTGTAGCTCCCAGGGCACACAGGATAGAGGATACTCCCCACTGTATCGCAGAGGCCCCTTGAAATGGGGTGTCTGTGGAGCTCCCAGAAAAGCCAGTGTAGAGAGCATTACCTCCTCTAGGAGGTGGCCCCTTGAACCGGGGTGTCTGGTCGAGCTCCCATTAGAAGGCACTCCCGCCTCTAGGGGGGAGAACCCTCCAACCGGGGTGTCAGTATGAGCTCCCACAGCATCCAGGGTAGAGGGCACTCCCCCTATAGGAGGGAGGCCCCCCAAACCGGGTTGTCTGGATGAGCTCCCACCCCACCCATGATAGAGGGCACTCCCCATCCCTGGGGGGCCCCCTCGAACCTGCGTTTAGGGGAGACCTAGGATACCACCGTTGCTCCCAGGGTAGAGAGCTCTTCCCCCTCTAGTGGGGAGGTCCATGTAACCTGGGTGTCGGGGTGAGCTCGGATACCACCATGGCACCCAGGGTAGAGGGAAATCCCCACTCTTGTGTTGAGGCCCCTTTAACCTGGGTGTCAAGGGGTGCTCGAATACCACCATGACACCCAGGGTAAAGTTCACTCCCCCCCCCCCTATGAGGAAGGCACCTCTAACCTGGGTGTCATTGGGAGCTCGGATACCATGATGGTACCCAGGGTAGAGGGTACTCCCCATCTAGGGGGATGGCACCTCTAACCTGGTGCCGGGGTGAGCTCGGATACCACCAAGGTATAGAGGGGAGAGGGCACTCCCCCATCTAGGTGGGAGGCCCCTCAAACTTGGGTGTGGGGTGGGGAGCTCCCATGCAACCCAGTGAAGAGGGCACTCCCCCCTCTAAGGGGTAGGCTTCTCCAACCTGGCTCTCAGTGGAAGCTCTCACAATGCCCAGGATAGGGGGCACTCTCCCCTGCAACTGGAGTGTGTGTGGGGAGCTCCCACGGGACTGAAGGTCGACTGCACTCCCTTCTCCAGGGGGGAAGGCCCTCGAAACTGGGTGTGGGGGACCTCCCACTGCAACCAGGGTAGAGGGCAGTCCCTCCCCTAGGAGGGAAGCCCATTGAACTGGGGTGTCAGGGGGAGATTTCTGGGCACCCAGTGTAGAGGGCACTCCCCACTTTTGTAGCAAGGTCACTTGAAACTACAGCACCCAGGGTAGAGGGCACACCACCATCTAGGGGGAAGGCTCCTCCAATCAGGATGTTGGGGGAGCTCGGATACCACCACGGCACACATGGTAGAGGGCACTTCCCCAACTAGCGGGGAGGCCCGATGAACCTGGGTGTCAGGGGGTGCTCCCAGGGCACCCAGAGTACAGGGAAGTACCCCCCTAGGGAAGAGGCCCCTACAAAACTAGGGTTTGGGGTGTGCTCCCTCGGCACCCAGGTAAGAGGGCAATGCCCCCTCTAGGGGGGAGGCCCCTCAAACCTGGGTGTTGGGGAAGATCCCATGGCTCTCAGGGTAGAGGGCACTCCCCCCTCTAGGAACAAGACCCCTGAAATCGGGATGTCAGAGGGAGCTCGGATACCACCATGTCACCAAGTGTAGAGGGCATTCTCCCCTCTAGGGAGAGGTTTCTCAAACTTGGGTGTCGGAGAAGCTCCCAGGGTAACCAGGGAAGAGGTTACACCCCCCTCTAAAGGAGAGGCCCCTCGAACCCGGGTGCTGGGGGCACCTCGGATAACACAAAGTCAATCAGTTTAGAGGGCACTCCCCCCTCTTGGGGGGAGGCCCCTTGAACCTGGGTGTCGCAGGGAGCTCTCACTGGACCGAGGGTAGAGTACACACCCTCTCTAGGGGGGAAGCACCTTGAACAGGGGTGTCAGGGGAACTTGGATACCACCACAGCACCCATGTTAGAGGGCATTCCACCCTCTAGGAAGGAGGCCCCTCTAATCTGGGTGTTGGAGGGAGCTTCCACTGCACCCAGGGTAGAGGGCACTGCCCCCCTCTAAGGGGAAGGCCCCTGGAACCTGGGTGTCAGGAGGAGCTCCCATGGCACCCAGAGTAGAGGGCACTCCCCTCTCTAAGGGGGAGTCCCTCAAACCTGGGTGTTGATGGGCTCTCACGGCATTCAGGGTAGAGGAAACTTTCCATTCTAGGGGGGAGGCCCCTCAAACCTTTGTGTAGGTGGGAGCTCCCACAGCACCCAGGGTAGAGGGCACTCCCCCCTCTAGGGGGGGATGCCCCTCAAACCTGGTTGTCAAGTGGAGATTTCACAGAAACCAGGGTAGAGGACACTCCCACTTCTAGGGAGGAGGCTCCTTGAATCTGGGTGTCAGGGGAAGCTCCCATGACTCCCAGAGTAGAAGGCACTCCCCCCCTAGAGGGGATGCTTCAAGAACCGGGGTGTGGGAGGAGCACATGGCACCCATGGGAGGGGGCACTCACCCCTTTAAGGGGGAGACACCTCGACTGGGGTTTTGGGGAGAACTCCCATGGCACCCAATAAAGGGAACTCCCCCCTTTAGAGGGAAGGCCCCTCAAACTGGGTGGCGGGTGTCCTCCCATAGCATCCAGTGTAGAGGGCACTCCCTTCTGTAGGGGGTAGGCCCCTCAAACTGGGGTGTCCATGCGAGCTACCTCTGTACCCAGGATAGAGGGAACTTGCCCCTCTAGGAGGGAGGCCAGGGTAGAGGGCACTCTCCCCTCTAGGGCGGAGGCCAAGTTAGAGGGCACTCCCCCCTATAGGGGGGAGGCCCCTTGAACCTGAGTTTCCAGGGGAGCTCCCACGTTCCCAGGGTAGAGGGAACTCCCCCCTCTATGGGGAAGGAAGCTTGAAACTGGGTGGTGGGGGTCCTCCCATGGCAGCCAGGGTAGAGGGCACACCCCTATCTAGGGGGAAGGCCCCTTGAACCGGGGTATCGTGTGAACTTGGATACCACCAAGGTACCCAGGTTAGATGGCACTCCCTCCTCTAGGGGGGAGGCACCTCTAACCTGGGTGTCAGGGGGAGCTCCCACGGCACCCAGGGTAGAGGGCACTTCCCCCTCAATGAGGGAGGCCCCTCAAATTGGGTTGTTGGGGGACAATCCGATACACCACATCACCCAGTGTAGAGGGCACTCTCCCCTCTAGTGGGGAGGCTCCTCGAACCTGGGTGTGGGGGGAAATCCCATGGCACCCAGGGTAGAAGGAAGACCCCCCTCTAGAGGGGAGGCCTCTCAAACCAGGGTGTGGGGGGAGCTCGGATACCACCACATCACTCAGTTTAGAGGGCACTCCCCACTCTGGGGGCAGGCCTCTCAAACCTGGGTGTCTCATGAAGATCACACTGGCACCAAGGGTAGAGGGCACACCACACTCTATTGGTGAAGCCCTTCAAACAGGGTTGTCAGGGGAGTCAGATACCACCCTGGAACCCAGGTTAGAGGGCACTCCCCACTGTAGGAAGTAGTCTCCTCAAACCTGGGTTTTGGAAGGAACTCCCACGGCACCCATGGTAGAGGGCACTACACCCTCTAAGGGCAAGGCCCCTCGAACCTGGGTGTCAGGGGGAGCTCCCACGGGCATCCAGTATAGAGGGCACTCCCGTTTCTAGGGGGGAGGCCCCTCGAACCTGGGTGTCCGGGGGAGTTCCCACGGCACCCAGGGTAGAGGTCACTCCCCCTATAAGGGGGAGTTCCCACGGCACCCAGGGTAGAGGGCACTCCCCCTCTAAGGGGGAGGCCCCTTGAACCTGGGTGTTGGTGGGAGCTCCCACAGCACCAAGGGTACAGGACACTCCTCCTTCTAGGGCTGAGGCCCCTGGATCCTGGGTGTCGGGGGGAGCTCCCATGGCACCCAGGGTAGAGGGCACTTTCCCCTCTAGGGGGGAGGCCCATCAAACCTGGGTGTCAGGGGGAGCTCCCACAGCACCCAGGGTAGAGGGCACTCACCCTTCTAGGGAGCAGTTCCCTCAAATTGAGGTTTTGGGGGATATCCCATGGCACCCAGGGTAGAAGGCACACCCCTCTAGGGGGGAGGCCCTAGAACCTGGGTATTGGGGGAAGCTTCCAAGGCACCCATTATAGGGGGCACACCCCCTCTAGGGGAGAGGCCCCTAGAACCGGGGTGTCTTGGGAAGCTCCCATGGCACCCATGGTAGGGAGCACTTCCCCCTCTAGGGCAGAGGCCTCCCGAACCATGATTTTGGGGTGACCTCTGATGTCACCCATGGTAGAGGGCACTCCCCCCTCTAGGGGGGAGGCCGTTGGAACCTGAGACTCGAGGGGAGCGGGGATACCACCACTGCACCCAGGTTAGAGAACACTCCCCCCTCCATGGGGGAGGCGCCATGTACGCGGGATTCGAGGGAGCTAGGATACCATGATGACACCCATTGTAGGGGGCACTCCCCCATCTAGGGTGGAGACCTCTCTAACCTCTGTGCTGGTGGGAGCTCATATACCACCATGGCACCCAGAATAGAGGGTACTCCCCTCTCTATGGGGGAGGCCCCTGTAACCTGTGTTTAGGGGGCAGCTCGGATACCACCATGGCACCCAGGGTAGAGTTCACTCCCAACTCTAGAGGGGAGGTCCCTCTAATCTGGGTGTCAGGTAGATCTCGGATACCACAAGGGCACCCAGTGTAGAGGGTACTCCCCCATATAGGGAGGAGGCCCATCTAACTTGGGTGTTGTCGGGAGCTCCCATGCCACCCAGGAAAGAGGTTACTCTTCCCACTAGGGGGGAGGCAACTCGAACCTGGTTGTTGGAGGGAGCTCCCACAGCAGCAGGGTAGAGGTCACTCCACACTATAGTGGGGAGGCCCATCAAACCTGGGTTTTGGTGGTAGCTCCCATGGCACCAAGGGTAGAGTACACTCCCCCATTGAGGGGGGAGGCCTCTTTAAACTGGGTGTCAGCAGGAGCTCCCACTGTACCTAGGGTAGAGGGCACTCTCCCTTCTAGGGGGGAGGCTTCTCAAAACTGGGTGTTGGGGGTAGCTCCCATGGCATCCATGTTAGAAGGCATTCCACCCTCCATGGAAGAGACCCCTCGAATCTGGGTCTCTGTGGGAGCTCCCACAGCACCCACGGTAGAGGGCACTACCACCTCTATGGTGGAAGCCCCTCTAAACTTTATGTCAGGGGAGCTCGAATATTACCATGACACCCAGGGTAGAGGGCACAGCCCCTGTAGTGGGGAGGCCCCTCTAACTTTGGTGTCGGGAGCTCGGTTACCACCACATCACCCAGGGTAAAGGGAGCGCCCCCCTCTGGGGGGGAGGACCCTCTAACCTGGGTGTCGGGGGAGTTCAGATACCATCAAGGCACCCAGGGTAGAAGGCACTCCCCCTTCTAAGGGGGAGGTGCCTCTAACCTGGGTATAGTGGGCAGCTTGGATAAAACGAAGGCACACAGGGTAGGTGGCACTCCCCTCTCTACATTGGAGGCCCGTCTAACCTGGGTGTTGGGAGGAGCTTGAATACCACCATGGAACCTAGGGTAGAGTTCACTTCCCTTTCTAGTGAGGGAGGCTTCTCTAACCGTGGTGTCAGTGGGAGCTTGGATAACACCACAGCACCCAGTGTAGAGGGCACTCCTTTATATATGGGGGAGGTTTCTCCAACCTGGCTGCTGGGGGAGCTCCCACGGCACCCAGGGTAGAGGGCACTCCCCCATCTAGGGGCAAGGCCTTTCTAACCTGGGTGTCGAGGGGAGCTCAGATACCCGCACAGCACCCAGGATAGAGGGCACTCTTTCCTCTAATGGGGAGGCCCCTCTAACCTGGGTGGCCAGGAGAGCTCAGATACCACCACGGCAACCAGGGTAGAGGGAACTCCCCCTTCTAATGGTGAGGGTCCACAAACCTGTCTGTCCAGGGTAGCTCGGATATGACTATGGAACCCAGCTTAGAGTGCACTCCCCACTCTTTGTGGGTGGCCCCTCCTACCTGGGTATTGGAAGGAGCTCGGATACAACCATGGTACACAGGATAGAAGGAACTCTCCCCTCTACAGGGAGGCCTCTAAAACCTGGGTGTCCAGGGGAGCTCCCAAAGCACCCAGCATAGAGGGCACTCCCCCTTCTTAAGGGGAGTACCCTCGAACCTTGGTGTCAGGGGGAGCTCCCAAATCACACATGGTAAAGGGCACTCTCCCCTCTAGGGTGGAGTCTCATCGAATTTGGGTGTCTGGGGAACTCCCACTGAACCCAGGCTAGAGGGCACCCCCCATCTAGGGTGGAGGCCCCTCAAACATTGGTGTCCGGGTGGGGGGGCTCAAATACCACCACGGAACCCAGAGTAGAGGCACTCCCCCCCTCTAGCATGGAGGTCCCTCTAACCTGGGTGGTGGTGGAGCTCGGATACCACCATGGCACCCACGGTAGAGGGCACTCCCCACTCTAGGGTGGAGGCCCCTCTAACATGGGTGTCTAGAGGAGCTAGGATACCACCACAGCACCCAGGGAAGAGGGTACTGCCCCTTCTATGGGGGAGGCCGCTCTAACCTGTGTTTCAGGGGAGACCTCAGTTACAACCATGGCACCCAGGGTAGAGGGAACTCCACCATCTAGGGGTGAGGTCCCTATAACCTAGGTGTTTGGAGAAGCTTTGATACCACCACAGCACCCAGGGTAGAGGGCACTTCCCCCTCTAGGGGGGATGTGCCTCTAACATGGGTGTTGGGAGGAGCTCCCATGCCACCCAGTTAGAGGGCACTTCCCCCTTTAGAGGGGAGTCCCCTCAAACCTTGCAAGCCAAATGGCACGCAGGGTAGAGGGTAGTTTCACCTCTAGGGGGGAGGCACCTCTATAATGGGTGTTGGCAGGAGTTTGGATACCACCACTGCACCCAGTGTATAGGGAACTCCCCCTTCTAGGCGGGGTGGACCCACAAACCTGGGTGTCCGGCCACCATGGCACCCATGGGAAAGCGCACACCGTTCTCTAGTGAGGAGGTCCCTCTAACCTTGATGTCCAGGGGGAGCTTGGATACCACTACGGCACCCAGGGTAGTGGGAACTCACCCCTCTAGGGGAGAGGCTCTTCTAAGCTAGATGTCCGTAGAAGCTCAGATACCACCCAGGCAACCAGGGTAGAGGGCATTCCCTTCTCTAGGTGGGATGCACCTCTATTTTGGGTGTCCGGGGAGCTCCAATGGCACCCAGGGTAGAGGGCATTCCCTCTTCTAGATGGTAGGCCCCTCTAATATGGGTGTCAGGGGGATCTCGGATACCATCATGTCACCAAGGGTAGAGGGCACTCCTTCTCTAGGGGGGAGGCCCCTCTAACCTGGGTGTTGGGGGGAGCTCGGATTCCATAATGGCAACCAGGGTAAAGGGCCCTCCCCTCTCTAGGGGGGAGGCCTCAATAACCTGTTTTTCTGAGGGAGTTCGGGTACCACCATGACACCCAGGGTAGAGTGCACTCCCACCTATATGGGGGTGGCCTCTCTAACCTGGTTGTCTGGGGCAGCTCAGATACCAACATGGCACTCAGGGTAGAGGGCACTCCCCCTACTAGTGGGGAGGGCCCTCTAACCTGGGTGTAGGGGTAGCTTGGATACCACCATGACACTTAGGGAAGAGGGCAATCCCCCCTCCAGTGGGGAGGCCCCTCTAACCTGGGGGTTTATGGGAACTCGGATACCCAAACTGCACCCAGTGTAGAGGGCACTCCCCCCTCTATGGGGGGAGCCCCTTAGAACCTGGGTGTCAGGGGGAGCTAGGATATTACTTCATCACCAAGGTTATAGGGCAATCCCCCCTCTGGGGGGAGGTTTCTCCAACCTCGGTGTCAGGGGGAGCTTGGATACCACCAGGGCACCCAGGGTAGAGGGAACTCCCCCCTCTAGGGGTAGGTCCCTCTAATCTGTGTTGGTGGAGAGCTCCTATACATACTCGGCTCTCACAGAAGAGGGCCTCCCCCCAGAAACTTGGTGTTGGTGGGACCTACCATGGCACCCAGAGTAGAGGGCACTCCCTCCTCTATGGGAGTGGCCTCTCTAACCTGCATGTCTGGAGAGCTGGGATACCACCAAGGCACCCAGTGTAGTGGGAACTCACACCTCTAGAGGTGAGGCTCCTCTAACCTGGATGTTCAGAGAAGCTCAGATACCACCAAGGCACCCAGGGTAGAGGGCACTCCTTTCTCTAGGTGGGATACACCTCTATCCTAAGTGTCAGGGGAAGCTCCAATGGCATCCAGGGTAGAGGGCACTCCCTCCCCTAGATGGGAGGCTCCTCTAACCTGGGTGTCAGGTGGAGCTCGGATACCATCATGTCACCCAGGGTAGAGGGCACTCCCCCTCTAGGGGGTGGATCCTCTAACCTGGGTGTTGGGGGGAGCTTGGATTGAACAATGGCACCCAAGGTAAAGGGCACTCCCCTCTAGGGGGGAGGCCCCAATAAACTAGGTGTCTGGTGGAGCTCGGATACCACCATGGCATGCAGGGAAGAGTGCACTCCACCCTCTCTATTGGGTGGCCTCTCTAACTTGGTTGTCTGGGGGAGCTCGTAAGCCACAACGGCACCCAGGGTAGAGGGCACCCCCCCTCTTGGGGGGTGGCCCCTCTAAACTGGGTGTAGGGGGGAGCTCGGATAACACCACAACACTTAGGGAAGAGGGCAATTCCCCCTCAAGTGGGGAGGCCCCTCTAACCTGGGTGTTTTGTGGAGCTTGAACACAAAAATGGCACCCAGGGTAGAGGGCACTCCCCCCCTGCGGGGAAGGCCCCTAGAACCTGGGTGTTGGGGGAGCTTAGATATTACCTCAGCACCCAGGGTGGAGGGAAATCCCCGCTCCAGAGGGGAGGTCCCTTGAAATGTGTATCCAGGGGATCTCCCACGTCACCCAAGGTAGTGGGCACTTACCCCTTGGGCGGTGGCCCCTCAAACCTGGATGTCGGGGGAGGTCCGATGCCACCCAGGGTAGTGGGCACTCCCCCTTATAGGGGGGAGGCCCCTCTAACTTGGGTGTCAGGGGGAGCTCAGATTGAGCAATAGCACCCAGGGTAAAGGGCACTCCCCTCTAAGGGGGAGGCCCCAGTAACTTGGGTGTCTGGCAGACCTCGGATACCACCATATAACCCAGGGTAGAGTGCACTCCCTCCTATATGGGGGGTGGCCCCTGTAACTTGGATGCCTGTGGGAGCTTTGATACCACCACGGCACTTAGGGAAGAGGGCCATACCCCCTCCAGTGGGTGGGATACCAAAATGGCACCCAGGGTTGAGGGCATTCTCCCCTCTGGGGGGGGGGCTTGAAGCTGGGTGTCGGGGGGGGGAGCTTGGATATTACCTCAGCACCCAAGGTAGAGAGAACTTTCTGCTCTAGAGGGGAGGTCACTTGAAATTTTGTATCCAGGGGATCCCCCACGTCACCCAGGAGAGTGGTACTTACCCCTTGGGCGGTGTCCCCTCAAACCTAGATCTGGGGGAGCTCTGACGCCACCCAGGATAGAGGGCACTACCCCCTCTTGGGGGAAGGCCCATGGAACAGAGGTTTTGGGGGGAGCTCCTATGCTACCCATGGGAGGAGGCACTCCCCCTCTACAGGGGAGGCTCCTGTTACCAGGGTGTTCGGGGGAGTTCTCACGGCACCCAGGGTAGAGGGCACTCCACTCTCTAGGAAGGAGGCCCCTGGAACCGTGGTGTCAGGTTAGCTCCCACGGCACCCATGGTAGAGGATACTCCCTTCTCTAAGGGGGGAGGCCCCTGGATCCAGGTGTTGAGGAGAGCATCCATGGAACCCAGGGTAGAGGGCACTTCCTCCTCTAGGGTGGAGGCCCCACCAACCAGGTTGTCGGGGGGAGCTCCCACAGCACCCAGGTTAGAAGGAACTCCCCTCTCTAACCGGGAGGCCATTCTCACCGGGGTGTCGGGTGGAGCTTCCATGGCACGTAGGGTAGAGGGCACTCCCCCCTCTAGGAAGAAGGCCCCGCGAACTGGGGTGTCAGGTGGAGCTCGGATATCATCACGGCACCCAGGGTAGAGTTCTCTCACCCTCTAGAGGGGAGGCCCTTCTAACTTGGCTGTCAGGGGCAGCTCAGATACCACCACAGCACCCAGGGTAGAGGGCACTCCCCCATCTAGTGGGAAGTACCCTCTAATCTGGCTGTCAGGGGGAGCTTGCATACCACCACGGCACCCAGGGTGGAGGGCACTCCCACATCTAGGGCAGAGGCCCCTCTAACCTGGGTGTTGTGGGGAGCTCGGATACCACCATGGCACCCAAAGTAGAAGGCGCTCCCCCCCTCTTGTTGGGAGGACTCTGGAAACTGGGTGTCGGTGGGAGGTCCCAAGGCACACAAGGTAGAGGTTCCTTCACCCTATAGCGGGGAGGACCCTCTTACCTGGGTTTTGGCGGGAGCTTGGATACCAACAAGGCACCCAGAGTAGATGGCACTCAGCCCTCTAAGGGGAGGCTCCTCGAACCTGTGTCTTGGGGAGCTCCCACACCTACATGACACTCTGTATAGAGGGAACTCCACCCTTAGGGCAGAGGCTCCTCAAACCTGTGTGTCTGGAACTTGGATGTCGGTGGGAGCTCCCAAGGCACCCAGAGGAGAGGGCCTCCCTGTCTAGGGTGAGGCCTCTTGAACCTGGGTGTCAGGGGAGCTCCGAGGGTACCCAGGGAAGAGGGCCTCCCCCATCTAGTGGTGAGGCCCCTCGAATCTGGGTGTTGCAGGGAGCTCCCATGGCAACAAGGGTAGAAGACACTTTCCCCTCTTGGGTGCAGGCTTCTTGAACCTGGGTGTCGGGGGAGCTCCCACAGCTCCCAGAGTAGTGGGCACTCTTCTGCCTAGGGTTGAGGCCCCTCGAAGCTGGGTGTCGGAAGGAGCTCCCAAGGCACCCAGGGTAGAGGGCACTCCCCCATTTATGGGGGAGTGCCCTCTAACCTGGGTGTGCTGGGGAGTCCTACAGCACCCAGGGTAGAGGGCAATCCCCATCTAGGGGCGAGGCCCCTTGAACCTGGGTGTCAGATGGATCTTCCAAGGCACCCAGGCTAGTGGGCACTCCCCCTCTAGGCGGGAGGCCCCTCGAACCTGGGTGTCAGATGGATCTTCCAAGGCACCCAGGCTAGTGGGCACTCCCCCTCTAGGGGGGGCCTCAAACCTGGGTGACATGGGGTGCTCGGATACCACCACGGCACCCAGGGTAGATGGCACTTTCCCCTCTAGGGGGGAGGTGCTTCTAACCTGGGTGTCGTGGGGACTCGGATGCCACAACTGCACCCAGAGTAGAGGGCACTTCCCCCTGTAGGGGGTAGCCCCTCTGACCTGGGTGTCTGGGGAAGCTCAGATACCACCACGGCACCCAGGGTATTGTTTACTCCTTCATCTAGGGGGAAGGCCCGTCTAACCTGGGTGTCAGGGGAGCTACCACTTCACTCAGGGTTGAGGGCACCCCCCCTCTAATGATGAGTACCATTGAACCGGGTTGTAGGGAGGGAGCTCCCATTCCTACATGGCATTCAGGGTACAGGGCACTGAAACCACTAGAAATGAGGCCCCTCTAACCTGGGTGTCGGGGGAAGGTCCTAGGGCACCCAGGGTAGAGGGCACTCCCCCCTCTAAGGGCGAGGCCACTAGAAGCTTGTTGTCAGGGGGAGCTCCCACCACACCCAGGGTAGAGGGCACACCCTCTCTGGGAGAAAGGCCTTTTGAACCTGGGTGTTGACAGGAGCTCTCAAATCACCAATGGTACAGGGCACTTCCCCCTCTAGGGAAGAGGACCATTGAACCGTGGTGTCGTGGGAGCTCAGATACGACCATGGCACCCAGGGAAGAGGACACTCTCCCCTCTAGGGGGGAGGCCCCTCGAACCTGTGTGTCAGGGGGAGCACACACAGCACCCAGAGTAGAGGGAACTCCCCTCTGTAGAAGGGAGGCCCCTCTAACTTAAGCTTGGACACCATCAAGGAAAACAGGGTAGAGTGCACTCTCCCCTCTAGTGTAGAGGCCCCTCAAACCTTGGTGTAGGTGGGAGCTCCCAAGCACCCGTGGTAGAGGGTACTTTCCCCTCTAGGGGGGAGGCTCCTCTAACCTGGGTGTCGGTGGAAGCTCGGATACCATCACGGCCCCCAGGGTAGAGGGCACTTTGCCCTCTTGGGGGGAGGTGCCTCGAACCTGGGTGTCTGGGGGAGCTCCCACAACAATATGGAATTCCGAGATGAGGACACTCCCTCCTCTAGGGCGGTGGCCCCTCTAACCTGTGTGTCGGGGGTAGCTCTGAGGGCACCCAAGATAGAGGGCTCTCCTTCCTCTAGGGGCATCCCTCAAACCTGGGTATCTTGGGGAGCTATCATGCCACCCAGGGTAGAGAGCAATTTCCCCTTTTGGGGTGAGGCCCCTTGACCTCAGTTTCAGAGGGAGCTCCCACAGCACCCAGAGTAGAAGGCACTCCTCCCTCTAGGGGGGAGGCCCCTCGAACCTGGGTGTTGGGGTGAGCTCCCAAGGCATCCAGGGTAGGGGGCACTCCACCCTCTTGGTGGAGGCCCCTCAAAACTTGGTGTTGGGAGAAGTTCCCAGGGCACCCAGGGTAGAGGACACTCCTCCCTCTAGGATGGAGGCCCCTCGAAACTGGGTGTGGGGGTAGCTCCCAAGGCACCAAGGGTAGGGGGCACTTTCCCCTCTAAGGGGAAGGCCCCTCGAACCTGGTTGTTGGAGGGATCTCCCAAGGCACCGAGGCTAGAGGGCAATTTTCCCTCTATGGGGGAGGCCCCTCTAACCTGGGTGTCTGCAGGAGCTTGGATACCACCACGGCACCAAAGGTATAGGGCCCTCTGCTCTCGGGAGTAGGCCCCTCAAACCTGGGTGTTTGGGGGAGCTCCCACACCAACATGGCACTCAGGGTACAGGGAATTTCCCCCTCTAGGGCAGAGGCTTATCTAAGCTGTGTGTTGGGGGAGATTTTTCGATACCCAGGGTAGAGGGCCTCCCCCCTCTAGGGGTTAGGACCCACCACCTGGGTGTTGGGAGGATCTCCCATGCTAACCAGAATAGAGGGTACTCCCCCTACTAGGGGTACCCAACTGTAACCTGGGATTCAGGGGGTTTTCCCCCAACACCCTGGGTAGAGGGCACTACCCCCCTCTAGGGTGGAGGCCCCTTGAACCTGGGTGTAGTGTGCTTCTCTTATGTCACCTAGTGTGGAGTCCACTTCCCACTCTAGGGGGGAGGTCCCTCCAACCTGGGTGTTAGGGGGGAACTCCCAATGCACCCAGGGTAGAGGGCACTCCGTCCTCTAGGGGTGAGGCACCTCAAACTGGGTGTTGCAGGGAGCTTCCATGGCACGAAGGTTATAGGGCACTTTCCCCTCTTGGGGGGAGGCCCCTCGAACCTGGGTGTCATAGGGAGCTCCCATGGTACCCAGTGTAGCGGGCACACTCCCCTCTTTGGGAAAAGCCCCTCAAACCTGGGTGTCAGGGGGATCTCCCATGGCACTCAGGGTAGAGGGCACTCCTCTTCTAGGGGGTAAGCCCCTCTAATCTGGGTGTCATGGGAAGCTCCCATTGAACCCAGTGTAGTGGGCACTCCAATCTCTTGGGAGGAGGCCCCTTGAACCTGATTGTTGGGGGGAACTCCCACGGCACCCAGAGTAAAGTGCACTTTCCTGTCTTGGGGGGAGGCTCCTCAAACCTGGGTGCCGCAGTCTGGCTGGGCACAATTCATGAGCCACTTTTGAAGCAGGAACAAACTTTATTTTTAGAATGTATGCTGATGCTGCACTACATGACCTCTCCAGGAATTCCTTCAGAGCCCAACTGCCACCACCCGCTCTTCCCAAGAGCCTCTCAACCCAAATTCTTCCCACCCTTGAGGCCGATTGGCTGGGTTGTGTGGGTGGAACCAAAAGAGTCTCCCAATGAGCAGCTCTGTGATCTGATAGGGTGGAGAAACAGCCCAATGAGAGTCACCGTAGAGGAGCCAATCAGTTGGAAGTTTGCTGGGGCCACTTTGGCTGTGATGCTCAACATCTCAACCTCTCTGTTTAATTAAAAAACAAGCATGTGGCTTAAGGACCATGCCTGTCTTAGCTTGTCCAATACTATATATGGTCCTTACCCATCATTGGAAGAGCTGACATCAAGGCATCAGCCCTCCTGTCTTAGGTTGGTAGCATTGCAATTGGACCTTACCCGTCATTGACTACCAGTCCAGCATACAGTCACACCTGTGGATAGGCCTTTGTACCATTGGGGGGTTGAGGTTCTTTTCCTCACCCCTGTTGAACGACCATCGCAAGCAGAAGGGAGGAAGATACACCAAGCCAATTGATGGCTCCTTTTGGAAAAATTGTACCACCAATGACACCATCAGCAAAAATACCCTGGCACTACCACAAGTCGCTGTACCAACAGATAGTTCACAATGCATACATGTAATACATAGTCCAGGGAAGTTATGCAAGCTGTTCAGTGATAGCTATTGCAGAAGCTATATTTTGGTTTTATCTTTGTCTTCACTGGCACCGGGATGAAGATAGGAATTCTGGCAATGATGGCTAAAGAAAAAAAAAATATGTAACATTCCAGCAGGCACTAAAAGAAAACAATTTTCTGAACAATTTATATTATCCTGAACATAATTATTAAATATAATGAAAAGGAAAGGTGAAAGTAAACAAACAGATTTGTTAACCTCCTTTTTTGTTCACATATTAAAACAATCCACAGCACCTGTTTACCCAATTAAAATCAAACTATTTAAATCACGTGAATAAGTAAAAAATAAATATTTGGATCCATATTTTCATGAGCGCTAATCATATATGATATATGGACATACGCACATACAAACATACAACACAAAACACAAGTGTGCACACATAGTATAATACATACACCACATAACATAATAGTAAAGGCCTTATAACTTTATACAGATGAAATCTCCATTGCAATGTTTAAAAACTCCATAGTCAAAAAATAGAACTGATCAGCAAAACATTAACCTAGGTCTGTATGAGCTCAAAAAACAAATTAGAATTTCATGATGTGGGAAAGGGCAATAATAAAATAGATATTGAAAAAAGCATCATGGTTTCATTAGCCTCCAGGTGTGGGAGAACCACTGTCGAAGATGTAAGGATAGCCAAACTGGAGTTCTGGATATCAGCTGTTATGGATTTGAGCCAAATCATCTTCTTTTTGGTCTGTAGAAATTGCATTAGTTAGTCTCTCTGGAATCCAAATCGGCTGCTGTTCTCCCTGTGAAAACACAAACAGACCCCCAACTACAGACAATCACTGGGTCAGGATCTTTCCATTGTCCTGTTAGAATATCCTTCCAAAGTGCCTTGTGCTTATGTACATTTTTTGGACACATATGCCTTTCCACAGCACTAAGCACTGATGAATCCAAATTTTAAAAGTTTAGAGTAAAATGCGTTATATTAAGTTTGTCTTTGGGGAATGTATACCCCTTCTTAATACCCTCTTTTTGCTTTAATAAGTGCATTTTAATAGTTTGATGAGCTCTTTCAACTATGCCTTCTCCCTGTGGATTATATGGGATTCCTGTTATATGAGTAATGCAAAATGGTGAGCAAAATTGTTTAAAAGAAGTAGAAGTATAACCATGGGCATTATCTGTTTTTAACTGTTTTGGAACGCCCACTGTGGCAAATTTTGTAAGAAATGAGCTATAATATCTTCATTTTTTTTTCCGCTGGCATTAAGGGAGCCCATCAATAATCTGGAAGAAGTATCAACTGTAACATGCAAATATTTTAATTTTCCAAATTCTGGCAAGTGCGAGACGTCCATCTGCCAAATATGGTTAGGTATCAATCCTCTAGGATTGACTCCAAGATTAACTTGTGGTTAAGAGGTCACACAATTTTGACATTCTTTTATTATTTGTCTAGCTTGTTCCCTAGTTATTTTAAAACACTTTTGTAAAGTATTAGCATTGACATGGAACTTTTTATGAAAATTTGTAGCTTCTTCTAGTGTAGAGAAAATATGTATGTCATGTGTAGTTTTATCTGCTAAATCATTGCCCAAACTAAGGGCTCCAGGCAATCCTGTATGTGCCCTGATATGTCCTATAAAGAATGGATCTTTTCTGTCCCAGATTAAACTTTGTATAGTGGAAAACAAAGAGAAACAGTAGAGGAAGGGGAAATCCTACCAGCATCTTCAATTGATACTATAGCATTAACTATATACTGATTATCAGAAAATAAATTAAATACAGAATCTTTAAACATCACAAAAGCTTGTAATACTGCATTATGCTCTGCCTTTTGAGCTGATTGTTTGGGTAATAAAAATGTAAAAGTTTGATCAGGGGTAACTACTGCTGCTGTACCATTATTTTACCCATCAGTGAATATATTTGGAGATTTCATGATAGGTGTTTTCTTGTCATTTTTGGAAAAAAACTGCAGGATGTAAAGTCCAAAAAGACAACAAAGGATTAGATGGTAAGTGGTTATCAAATGAAACATTAGATTTGCACATGATTATTGCCCAAGTATTTAACTCATTAGCTAACTCATCAATTTGATCCATAGTATATGGAGTAATAATTTTATTGGGAGAAATTCCATACACTCTCTTTGCTGCTTTTATTCTTTGAGTATTAATTTTCCTACAGTCTCAGGATATTGGTAAGAATAGTTTTAGGAGAATAAGATAAATGTTTCCATAATAATGGACCTTCCTGCCAAAATACTCCTGTAGGAATAATTTTGTTGGTAGTACAATAAATAATACAGGCAAACTTATATCAATTTTATCCAAATGCATATTTTCTATATATGTTTCAATGATTTTTAATGTCTTTCTTGCTTTAGGCGTTAACATGCGGGGTGAATTTGGATCTGATGGACATTTTACGATATGAAATAAAAGTCACAACTCTCCTATTGGTATGCCTACATAAGGCCTTATCCAATTTAT
Source organism: Marmota marmota marmota (assembly GCF_001458135.2). Lineage (NCBI taxonomy): Eukaryota > Metazoa > Chordata > Mammalia > Rodentia > Sciuridae > Marmota > Marmota marmota. Next base: position 42,317 of record NW_026005917.1, on the reverse strand, counting down.
GTCTCCTCTATCTTTTGAAAGTCGTTAAGTGATTTGAGTTGATCTACTCATATTTGAATTTTTGTTGGACGGACCTTGGTTAAGGATCATAGAACTCCAAAATAATTAATTGGAGAATTTGATTGTACTTTATTTATTGCTATCTCTAGATTATAATTTTTCAATAAGTTTGTAAGTGTGGCATAACATTCTAGCAATATGTTTTTATCTTTGAGTGCTAATAATACATCATCCATATAGTGAAATATTTGTAGTTCAGGATTTTGATTTCTAAGATGCTGGATTACTTTGTTAACATAAATTTGGCACATAGTTGGGCTGTTAGCCATCCTTTGAGGGAGTATTTTCCATTCATATCTCTGATCAGGACCATCATGATTCAGTGAAGTGATGGTAAATGCAAAACCTGGTCTATCCTCAGGATGAATTGGAATTGAAAAAAAAAATCTTTAATATCTATAATTAAAATAGAGCATATTTTTGGCAAAAGCAGACAATTTGGAAATCCCCAATTGGTCAGGTCCCATAATAACCATATCATTATTAATGACTCTTAAATCTTGCAATAATATCCATTTACCAGATTTATTTTTGATGACAAAAATGGGAGTATTATGGGGAGATACAGAAGATTTTATATGTTCCTCCACTAATTGTTGCTGACCAGGTCATGAGCTGCTTTTATCTTTTCTTTAGTCAGGGGCCACTGAGGAACCCATACTGGTCTTTCTGATTTCCAAGTAATTTTTCTTTTCTCAGTGACCCCTCCTGAAAACCCATTCCATGTCTATCTATTTCTTGATCTACTTGTATAGGTGTCACTATACATTTTCGTTTTTCTTGCAATCCTTTTCCTTTCGCAAAACCTTGTCTAGCCATAACAGTGGGTGCATTTGAATTGATGTTATTTGTTAATGTTAGTCCTAATTGATCTATGACAAATTGTCCCCATAAATTTATAGGAAGATGATCCAATACATATGGCTGTATAGTTCCCTTACATCCTTCATTATCCTTCCAATCTATTACCATCACACTTCTATGGGGAATAGTCGCTACTCCTAGACCTCGAAGCATTTGAGTGGCTTGTTGTAATGGCCAATGTTTTGGCCATTCTTGATGAGAGATGATACTAAAGTCTGCACCATATCTAGTAGCCCATTAAATTCATGTCCTTGAATATTTAGTTTTAGCATGGGTCGAGAATCTAAATTTAAAGAAATCATAGCCCAATCTATACCTGTGGAGCCTAATCCCCTGGGACCTCTTTCTACAGTATGACTGGAAAATTTATCATGTAGACTGGGTATTATTAATAACTGTGCATTCTATCTCCTGGTGAAATTACTGATATACCCTTTGGAGAACTGGCTATAATTTTTATTTCACCTTCAGATTTGGGATTAATTATTCCCGGACTTATCATAAGTCCTTTTAGAGTAGAGGAACTGTGTCCCAATAATAAGCCTACTGTTCCTTGGGGAGGAGGCACTTTTTCCCCTGTGGGAATGATTTGAACTTACATCTCTGGAGTTAGCACTGCTATGGTGGAATCGCAGATGTCCAATCCTGTGTTTCCTCTGGTTTGTCTAGTGAGGGAACTAATGGATAATGTGTCCTGGACACTACCCTGATAGTGTTGCTGAGTTTCTCCAGTGCCCTGAATATTTGTGGTCATGGGCCCCGGAGCATTGGGCCCCCCTGTCCATTTTTGGCAATGGAGCCCAATGCCTTTCTCCATGATATTGTGGGTAAATACCTGGTCCTTGTCCATTTTCAGATGATGGAGTACCCTCTATGGTAGTTTAAGAACAGCTTTCATTAGCCAAATATCTCCCTCTTCGGCATCTTGGGCAAATACCCAGTGTTCTACCCCTATGATACCTAGTTTAGTTAAATGCTCCTGCTATGGGGCAATTCCTTTTAAAATGTCTTGTTTGTTCACAATTGTAGCATGTTTTTGGCATGGCATCTCAAGCCTGTTGTACTGCAGCTGCCAAGACTTGCCCTTGTTCATTAATATCTCTACATAATTTAATATATGTGTTTAAATCTCCATGTTTTCATGATCTAATGGCCTCCTTGCACCATCTGTTTGCTTGTACATAGGCTAGCTCTTTAATGAATGTCATTGCTTGTTCTGTATCCTCAAAAACTCTGGTAGCTGTTTGAATAAGCCTACCTACAAATTCAGCACAAGGTTCATTAGCTCCTTGTATTACTTTAGATAATTGACCTTGTAAATCTCCATGTCCTTCTAAAGTCTTCCATACCCTACCCACATCTGCAGCAATTTTTGATTATATGGCAGGATCATATGCAATTTGTTGCTGCTGACCCTCATAAGGTCCCTTTCCTAACAACATATGTAGATTTCTCTGAGGATACCTGGCTGCTGCATTTCACCTAGCCATCTCTGTTCAAAATTTCTCATTGGCAACCTTCCATTACAGGTATTGTCCTCCATTTAGCACAGCTTTACACATACTAGTCCAATCTGCTGGCATCATGTTCAAGTTGGCAATGGATTTGACCATGCTTACAGTGAAGGGTGCTTGGGGACCATAGGTTGTTATAGCCTCTTTTAGCTGCTTCACTGTTTTGAAATCTAAAGCATGGTGAATTTGCTGCATTCCTGCCTGGTCAAATACAGGGCATACTAATATTTGAGGTCTTGTCTCAGGATCCCATCTATCAACTACGGGGTTTGGGGGCCTCCCAGCATATGGAGGTGAAGCTGTTGTTTGACACTTATGCCCTCTGGTAATAGAAAGGTGTTAGAGCAGTCTCCTGTTGTAACTTTTCCCCTGATGGCTTTTTCTGCTTTAAACTTTCTTCCCCTTTCTGACTATGTCGAGAGGCCTCCTCTTTTACTTGATGTAATATGTCTTCTCCTAGACTAAGCAAACAAGATTGTACCAACATCCATAATGGTAACGTGCAACTGGCAGCATTCCTGGGCTTTCCTTTTATATCCTTTTAAAATCTTCTCCATGATGGTTCTATTGTGATATATTTGACAACCCCTCTTAAATGAACCATGGGCTACACTTTTGTATTGTCTTAATGTATACCCTAACTGTTTGTGATTTTACTGAGATGCCTCCTATCTCTAGCCCTTTACTTAACGCACTTTCAGTTTGGTTCTTATTAATTTTTAATTCCATATTTCCATGACAAAGATACCCCTCTCTAAGATAGTGCAAAACAAAACCACGACAAAATGAAGCAAAAATGGAACACAAATTCATTATATCAATCTTTCTGTCCTCCTGAAATGTCCATCTGTCCTTTCTCCCTATCTGTTGCTCAGACACAAATAGTTTTTCCTCAGATGTGAAAGACTTTTCTTCCATCTCACCCATCTCCAGGGACAGGAAACTTAAAACAAAAGTGAAAAAATATGAAAGAAGAATCTTAAAATGGCTACTCATCCTCTTGGCCTGCCTTCAGGGGCAAGCAGTTTAACTTATCACTTACCCTCAGTCCTTCCACGTGCAGGCTGCCAAGTGCCACAGTTGGCTGGGCATAATTCAAGAGCCACTTTTCAAGCAGGAATGAACTTTATTTTTAGAACACACACCTCACCACAGAAGCTCTCCAGGAATAACCTCAGAGCCCAACTACCACCACCGGCTCTTCTGGTGAGCCTCTCAAACAGAACTCTTCCCGCCCTTGAGGCTGATTGGCTGGGTCATGTGGGTGGGGCAAAAAGAGTCCCAAAATGAGCAGCTTCGTGGTCTGAAAGGGCAGGGAAACAGCCCTATGAGTGTCACCACAGAGGAGCCAATCAGCTGGAAGTTTGCTGGGGCCGCAGTGAGCCAATCAGCTAGAAGGTTGCTGGGGCTGCTTTGGCATTGGCTCTCAAAACATGTGTGTTGGAGGGAGCTCCCAAGGCACCCAGGCTAGAGGGAACTTACCCCTCTAGGGTGGAGGCCCCTAGAAACGGGGTGTTGGTGGGAGCTCCTATGGCACCCAGGGTAGCTTGAATACCATGATGGCACCAGGGGTAAAGAGCACTCTCCCCTCTAGGGGGGAGGCCTTTCGAACCTTGTTGGGATCTCTCAGGGCACCCATGGTAGATGGCACTCACACCTCCAGGGGGGAGGCCCTTCTAACCTGTGTTTCCATGGGAGCTCGTGGTGGAATTGGGGTCTAAGGGGGAGGCATTTAAGCTTGATTAGATTGAGTGGGAGCATGCTATAAAGATTAAGGAACTGGTGACAATTTTGGGTTACAAAAGTACCTGGAGGTACTGAAGGAATGAGACGTTAAATTAATTAAAATGGGAAATTCAACTTCTATGGAAAAGGAGATGTATCTGACTATTCTAGACACAATAATTAATCAAAAGGAAAACAAATAAAGAAAACTCAGTTATTACAATTCTTAAAGGTTGTAGGCGAATAGTGCCCTAGGTTTTGTGACCAGGAATCCCCAAATTTACTTACTTGGGAGAAACTAGGGAGGAAATTAAAAAAAAAAAAAAAGTTTGCCTTTCTAATGAATTACCTGGAGGCATAGAAGATATTCAAAAAACGTGGACAGCTCTGGAAATTTGTCTTTTTGAATATATGGGCCAGAGTTTGTTGCCCCTTGAAGATCTATTGAAAGACATTCAGAGAGCTAATTGGTCTATTCAAACGGAAAATCCGCCTGAGGCTAAGTTAATTCCTTTTCCCTTGATCCATTTACAAACAAAGGCTCTTGGGGCTAAACCAAAAGTTAGGAATGTGACTTGAAACTTTCAGGAACAAGGTCAAGGTAGCCTGCAAGGAGATCATAGAGAGGAAGGTTATAGAAAGGAAACCTCGGTAGTCATAGAAAGTCCTCTGGAAGAGATGGAGGATACACCCATAGAGGAAAATCTGGAAGAGATTCTTAGAGAGGCACAGAGCCCTTCTCCACCACTTGGCTTAGAAGCCCAATTTCAAAATGGTGACAGCGGAGATTCTTCCCATGAGTTGCAGTGTGAGGGAAAGGAATCAGACATTGAAATTCAGAACTTACGGAGAAATTTTAACAGACTGCGTTTAACACTGCCTGCCTAGGCTATTAGAATTTGGCCATTATCTGCTAAAAGGACCTAATTTATCAGGTACTCTGAATTAACAATGAGTTTTTTTAACCCTATTCCAGCAAGGTGTTAAGAAGGCACAGGAAGTTGGGGAAGATATTAGTGGTTTTCAACTTTTCCCAGTTTTTGAACAGGTTAATGAACAAGACCAGAGAGTTTGAGTTCATGGTGTCATATGGTCCGAATACACCTTTGTACAGAACTGAATTGAAAATATATCCTCACAATCACTTCCACTGAGTGATTGGATTCCGTTAGCCAGATCTTGTTTGAGTGGGGTGGGGGGATTTCTTACTTTGGCGTACTTATTGGGCTGAGTTTTGTACTGAACAAGTGGAACGGAATAGAAAACAAAATTTACAGACCCCAGTAGAAATGTTTTTAGGAATGGGTGAATTTGCTGATTTAGAAAGACAGTTAAATTATGAATTTGTAGTGTATGATCAGATAACTGACTGTGCTAGATGTGCCTGGCAACAAATAGTCTCCAAGGCCCAGTCCAATTTAGTTCTTACCAGAGTCAAGCAGGGTGCCAGTGAGCTGTATTCAGATTTTGTAGCCCAATTGTATCAGACAACACATAGGTCTATTGGAGACCCAGGGGGGTGCGAGTTTATTGTTAAGCAATTGTCATTTGAAAATGCGAATAAATATTGTCAGGATATACTCAGACTGCACCATAAAAAGGGAACAGTTTGTGAGTTTATCCACTTGCGTTCTGAGATTAATTCCACCCATTTTCAGACAGTAACGCTAGCCATGGTGCTGAAAGAAACCCTAAACCTTCAGGAATTAGTATGGAAACCCCGCGGAAGATGCTATCTCTGCGGGAGAAATAATCATTTTGCTCGTGAATGTCACATGTGTAATTTTAAGTTCAGGGCTCCATCTACTGTTGATAAATAGATATAGCAGGACTCAACCCTATGTGGCGGATCAAGATGGCGCATATCAGAACACGTTCTTGTCATCATTTCCACCTGGCCAGAACACAAACTTCCAGTCAGCCCTCCCCTGGGCTGAGAATGAGGAAGTAGATGATGGTCGCACAATTTGATGTCATTGCACCAACCATGGGGGCAGCCGTTTTTATTTTTACCAGAGCAGAACAGTTTCCATACAAACCCCTAATGATTTTCAAAAACTTTTAGGAGATGTTAATTGGCTGAGGCCATCCTTAAAACTAACTACTTCTGAGTTAAGTCCTCTATTTCAGATATTACAAAAAAATCCTTCTCAAACCTCTCCACGTCAGTTGACCTTAGAGGCTAGAACAGCCTTAAAAAGGGTTGAAAATGCAATTAAAAATGCATGACTTACTAGAGTAGATTCTAAGGAAATAGTGTATTTATTAATATTTCCAATTGAGCATACCCCAACAGGAGCCATATGGCAAAGATTAGGAGTTATTGAGTGGATTTACTTATCCCACTCCCCTCAAAAACATTAATTCCTTTTCATGACTCTATTACTCAATTAGTAATTAAAGGTAGAAATAGGATTTTACAATTAACTGGATCTAAGCCTGATATCATAATTTTTCCATTTTCTGTTCAACAGACTAACTGGATTTTTCAAACTTCTAGCTTATGGCAGAAAGCTTTTGCTGATTTTCCTGGCCAGATAGATAGCCATTACCATCGTGATAAGATTATCCAATTTGCATCATTAACGTCACTTATTTTTCCAAAGATTTTACCTGCACGTCCTATACATGAAGCTTTATCCGTGTTCACTGATGGTTCAAGTTCAGGTAAAGCAGGTTTTTATAGTCGTGTTCACACAGAGGTAATGCAAACTTCATATACTTCTGCCCAAAGAGCAGAGCTTCAAGCTCTGATTTGTGTCTTAAATTACTTTTCAAATGAGCCTATTAATATTTATTCTGACAGCTTATATGCAGTCAGAGTTACCAAAAATATTTAAACTTCAGTTATTGGATATACTTCATCACAATTGTTATTTGAATTATTTCATAATTTACAGAAGGCAGTGTTAATGCAAAAATACCCAAGTTTCATAGGACACATACAAGCTCATACTAATCTTCCAGGACCTTTAGTTTCAGGTAATGACAAAAGTGAAAAATTAGTAGCTTTTTGTCAACAGATGTCTTCATATGACTGTGCACAAGCTTCCCATTCCTTGCATCATCAAAATGCTTCTAGCTTACATAAAAATTTAATATTACCAGAGAAAAATTTGTCAAATTGTAAGCCAACGCCCTAAGTGTGTTATTCACACTCCATCCCCACCATAAGGGGTAAATCCCCGTGGATTAAAACCAAACCAAATATGGCAAATGGATGTAACTCATATTTCTCAATTTCGTAAGCAATGTTATGTACATGTCAGAGTGAACACATATTCCAGATTTATTTTTGCCACAGCACGTACTAAGGAACATACCCAACATGTAATTTCTCATGGCCTAGCAGCTTTTTCTGTGTTAGGGTGCCCTATGTAGATTAAAACAGATAATGCACCAGTTTATGTAAGCTCTTCTTTTCAACAATTTTGCCAAGAGTTTCAAATTAATCATAAAACAGGAATTCCTTATAACCCCCAAGGTCAAGCCATTGTGGAAAAAGCTCATTTATCTATTAAGCTTCAATTACAAAAATTAGAAAGGGGAATAGGTTTATGACTCCCCCAAAGAGCCTCAATGATGCCTTGTTCATTTTAAATTTTTTAAACTGTGATTTAGAAGGTCACACTGCTGCTGAGAGGCAAATGTCTCCCTCAGTAACAGGCCCTTTAGGCAGAGTTTTGTGGAAAGATTTACAGACTGGTCAATTAAAAGGCCCAGACTCAGTGATTATGTGGGGCAGAGGTCATGCTTGTATTTTTCCCGAAGGTGCTTTTCATCCTATCTGGGTGCCTGAATGTGCAATCAGACATGGAAGAGATAGAACCGAGATTCAAGCGACTGAAGATCGACCCAAAGGAGCCTCCATCCAGAAGGAAGAAATATTGGAAAAAGACAAAGAGAAACCAGATTGACCCAGCTAAAAAGCTGATTTCATGGGAAGATGAGAAGAAGCTAACAACACAGGCTTCCCAAATACTTTGACTCCTAGAAAGAACAGGACCCCAGTGTTGATGGTAGCAACAGTAATTGCCCTGCTGGACTGTCTGGTAAAGGGGAATCAGATAGACACTTACTGGACATATTTCCCAGATCCACCCCTGGTACACCCAGATGTGTGGACTGAAGAATCTTTTCCAGTATTTACTAATGACTCATTCATGAAGGGGGGATTTACAGATACTCATATTACTCCCAATCATTTGACTAGATTTAATTATTCTGGCTACAGTGCCCAATTACCTTTGTGTTGGTCCCACGATAAACATGCTTGTAAAGGCTTTTCTGGGTGTCCTGGGAAGCTCCAACAGCACCCAGGGTAGAGGACACTTCCCCTGCCACTAGGGAGGCCCCTCAAACCTATGTGTTAGGAGGAGCTCTCACAGCACCCAGGGTAGAGGACACTCCTCCTTCTAGGGGGGTTGCTCCTCGAACCTAAGTGAGGGGAGAAACTCCAACAACACACAGGGTAGAAGGCACTCCGCCCTCTTGGGGTGAGGCCCCTCTACCTGGTAATCGTGGAAAGCTTTCATGGCACCCAGGGTAGAGGGAGCTCTCATTTTCAGGAAGGAGGCCCCTTGAACCTGGGTGTGAGGGGGACTTCCTAAGGCAGCCAGGGTAGAGTGTGCTCCCTACTCTATTGGGGAGGCCCCTTGAACCTGGGTGTCATGGGGAGCTCCCATGGCACCCAGGGTAGAAGGGCTCACCTCTCTTGGGGGGAGGCCCCTTGAACCTGGGTTTTGGGGGGAGCTTCCTTGGCACCCAGTGTAGCAGCACTCCAACCTCTAGAAGGGATGCTCCTCTTACCTGGGTGTTGGTGGGAGCTCAGATACTACCATGGCACCCAGGGTAGTGTTCACTCCCTTGTGTTGGGGAAAGGACACTTGAACCTGTGTGTAGGGGGAAGCCCCCACGGCACCCAGGGTAGAGGGCACTCCTCACTCTAGGGGGTTAGACACTCTAATCTTGGTGTTGGGGGGAGCTCCCACCGCAACCACTGTAGAGGGCACTCCAACATTTAGGGGGGAGGCCCCTCAAACCTGGTTGTTGGGGAAGCTCCCACAGCACCCAGGGTATAGAAACTCTCCCCACTAGGTAGGAGGCACCTCCATCCTCAGTTTTGGGGGGAGCTCCAAAGGCACCCAGGCTAGAGGACACTCCCCCATCTAGGAGGGAGGCCCCTCGAAACTGGGTGTCAGAGAGAGCTCAGATACCACTATGTCTCACAGGGAAGAATGCATTCCCCCCTCTAGGTGGGAGGCTCCTCTAACCTGTGGGTCAGGGGAGCTCGTTTACCAACACAGCACCCAGGGTAGAAGGTACTTCCCCCTCTAGGGCTGAGGACACTATATACTGGGTGTCAGTGGAAGCTCGGATACCACCACAGCACCCAGGGTAGAGGGCACTAACCCCTCTATTGAGGAGGTCCCTGTAACCTGGGTGTTTGGGGGAGGTCAGATACCACCATGGCACACTCAGAAGAGGGAACTCCCCTTTCTAGGGGGGAGGCCCTCTAACCTGGGTTTCGGGGTGATCTCGGATACCACCAGGGCACCCAGGGTAGAGGGAACTCCCCCCCTGTAGGGGTGAGGGCCCTCAAATCTGGGTGTCAGGGGGAGCTCCGATACCTCCACAGTACACAGGGTAGACAGCACTCCCCCCTCTATGGGTGAGGCCCCACTAAACTGGGTGTTGGGGGGAGCTCGGATACCACCAACAGTAGCCAAGGTGGAGGGCAATCCCCCATCTAGAGAGGAGGCCCCTGTAACTGGGTTGTTGGGGCGAGCTCCAATGGAACCCAGGATAGAAGGCACTCCCCACTCTAGGGGGGAGACTGCTCTATCCTGGGTGTTACAGGGGGTACCATGGCACCCAGGGTACATGGCACTCTTCCTCCTATAGGGGATCCCCCTCTAACCTGGGTGTCAGGGGGAGCTCCCATGGCCCCCAAGCTAGAGGGCACTTTCCGCTTTTAGGGGGAGGCCCCTCTAACATGGGTGTCAGGAGGATCTCCCACAGCACACAGGGTACAGGGCACTGCCACCTCTAGAAGGGAGGCCCCTCTAACCTGGTTGTTGGGGAGATATCCCACAGCACCCAGGGTAGAGGGCACTCCCCCCCTCTGGGGGTTGAGGCCTCTCTAAACTGGTTGTCAGCAGGTGATCCCACAGCACCCAGGGTAGAGGGCACTCCCCACTCTGGGGGGCAGGCTTTCCTAACCTCGGTGTCCAGGGGAGCTCCCACATCACCCAAGGTAGAAATCACTCCTCACTCTGGTAGGGAGGTGCCTCTAACCTTGGTATCGGGCAGAACTCCCACGGCACCCTGCGTAGAGGGCACTCCTCCCTTTTGGGTGGAAGGCCCCTTGACCCTGTGTGTTTTGGGGACCTCCCATTGTACACCGGGTAGAGGACACTCCCCCCTCTGTAGGGACGGCCCCTTGAACTTGGGTGTCAGGAGGAGCTCTCACAGCATGCAGGGTAGAGGGAACTCCGCCTTCTAGGGGGGAGTCACCTAGAACCTATGTGTTGGGGGGAGCTCCCAAGGAACCCAGGGTAGAGGACACTCCCCCATCTGTGTGGGAGGCCTCTCAAACCTAGGTGTCGACAGGAACTCCAAAGGCACCCAGGGTAGTGGGCACTCCGCCATCTGGGGGGGAGGCCCCTCCAACCTGGGTGTCCAGGGGAGCTCCAACAGAACCCAGGGTAGAGGGCACTCCCTCCTCTAGGGGTGAGGCCCCTCTATCCTTGGTGTCTGGGGAAGCTCGGATACCACCAGGGTAGAGGTTACTCCACAATCTAGAATGGAGGCCCCAACAACCTGTGTATAGGGGGCACCCAGGTAGAGGGCACTTTCCCCTTGGAGGGGAGGCCCCTCGAACCTGGGTGTCAGTTGAGCTCCAATGGCACCCAGGGTAGTGTGCATTCCTCCCTTTAGGGCAGAGGCCCCTCGAAACTCAGTGTCTGGGGGAGCTCCCAAGGCACCCAGGAGAAAAGGGCACTCCTCCCTCTTGGGCTGTGGTCCCTCAAACCTGGGTGTCTCCGGGAGCTCCCATGGAACCCAGGGTAGAGGGCACTCCCCCCTCTTGGGGAAAGGCCTCTTGAATCTGGGTGTTGGGGGAGCTCCCATGGCAACCATTGTAGAGGGCACTCCTCCCACTAGGAAGGAATCCCCTCAAACCTGGGTGTCGGGGGAAGCTCCCACAGCAACAATTATAGAGGGCACCCCTTCTCTAGGGAGGAGGCCCATTGAACATGGGTTTTGGGGGAGCTCCCGCGGCACCCAGGGTAGAGGGCAATTCACCATCTAGAAGGGAGGCTATTCCAACCTGGGTGTAGGGGAGAGCTCTCATGGTACCCAGGTTAGAGGAAACTCCCTTCTCAAGGGGAAAGGCCCCTTGAACCTGGGTGGAGGGCACTCTCCACTCTAGGGGGGAGGCCCTTCGAACCTTGGTGTCAGTGGATCTCCTATGGCACCCAGGGTAGAGGGTACTCCCCCCTCTAGCGGGAGGCCCCTCTAACCCTGCTGTCGATGGGAACTGCCATACATACAGGGCACCCAGGGTAGAAGGAACTCCACCCTCTAGGGGGCAGGCCCCTCTAACATGGGTGTGGGGGGTGCTCGGATACCACCATGACACCCAGTGTAGATGGTACTCTTCCCTCAAGGAAGGAGGTTCTTTTAACCTGGGTGTCAGGGGGAGCTCCCATGGCACCCAGGTTAGAGGGCACTTTCCCCTCTAGGAGGGAGGACTGTCTAACCTTGGTGTCAGGAGAAGCTCAAACAGCTGCCCAGGGTGAGGCAATCCCCCTTCTAGGGGGGAGCCCCTCTAACCTGGGTGTGGGGGGATCTGCCACGGCACCCAGGGTATAGGGCACTAGCCCTCTGGGAGGGAAACCCATCTAACATGGGTATCGGGGGGAGCTCCCATGGCACACATGGTAGAGGGCATTTCCCTCTCTAGGGGGGAGGCCCCTCAAACCTGGGTGTTGGGGGAACTCCCACTGCACCCAGGGTAGAATGTACTCCACCATCTAGAAGGGAGGCCCCAACAACCTGCGTAATGTGGGGAGCTCTCATGGTACCCAGGGTAGAGGACAATCCCTTCTCAAGGGGAGTGGCCCTCAAACCTGCGTGTCAGGGGGAGCTCCCACGGAACCCAGGGTAGAGGGCACTCCCCCTTCTAGAGGGGAGGCCCCTCGAACCTGAGTGTTTGGGAGAGCTCCCACAGAACCCAGAGTAGAGGGCACGATTAACACTTGGGTGAAGGCCCCTCTAACTGGGATGTCGGAAGGCGTTCCCATGGCACCCATGGAAGAGGGCATCCCCCCCTCTAGCTGGGAGACCACTGGAAACGGGCTGCCAGAGAGGGCTCGGATACCACCATGGCACCAAGTGTAGAGGGCACTCTCCCCTCTAGGAAGAAGGCCTTCCCCCTAGAGGGAGGAGTATCCTCTACCCTATGTGCCAGGGGGAGCTCCCCCAGCATCCAAGGTAGAGGGTGCCCCCCCTCTAGGAAGGAGGCTCCTCAAACCTGGGTGTCAGCGTGAGCTCCCAAGGCAGCCAGGGTAGAGCTCGCTCCCCACTCAAGGGGGGAGGCCCTACGTACCTGGGTGTTGCGGGGAGCTCCCATGGCACCCAGAGTAGAGGGTGCTTTCACCTCTTGGGTGCAGGCACCTCGAACATGGGTGTCTTGGGGATCTACCTCTGCAACCAGTGTAGAGGGCACTCCAACCTCTAGCAGGGAGGCCCCTCTTACATGGGTGTCTGTGGGAGCTCAGATACCAACACAGCACCCAGGGCAGAGTTGACTCCCCTCTCTAGGGGGGAGACCCCTCTAACATGGGTGTCAGAAGGATCTCGGATACCTCCATGGCACCCAGGGTAGAGGGCATTCCCCTTTTAGGGTGAAGGTCCCTGTAACCTGGCTGTCGGGGGAAGCTCAGATACACCATGGCACCTAGGGTAGATGACACTCCTCCCTCTAGGGGGGAGGCCTCTCACACCTGGGTACCGTGGGAGCTCCCAAGGCACCCAGGGTAGCAGGTACTCTTCCTTCTGGGGGGAGGCCCCTTGAACCTGGTTTTTGGGTGGAGCTCCCACACCTACAGGGCACTCAGGGTAGAGGGCACTCCCCCTTCTAGGGTGGAGGCTTCTCTAACCTGTGTGTCAGTGGGACCTCCCACAGCACCCAGGGTAGAGGGCACTCCTCCCTCTAGGAGGGAGGTCCCACGAAATTGGGTGTTGGGGGGAGCTACCACTGAACCCAGGGTGGGGGTTCTCCCACTACTAGGGGGGGAGGCAATTCTAACCTGGGTGTCAAGGGGAGCCCCTAAGGCACCCAGGGTATTGGGCACTCCCCCCTCTAGGGGGGAGGCCCCTCGAACCTGGGTTTGGAGCGAGCTCCCACTGCATGCTGGGTAGACGGTATTTCCCCCCCTTTGGGGGAGGCCCCTTGAACCTGCGTGTCAGGGGGAGCTCCCAAGGCACCTTGGCTAGAGGACACACCCTCTCTAGGGTGGAGGCCCCTCAAACTTGGGTGTATGGGGGAACTCACATACCACCATGGACCCAGGGTAGAGGGCACTAATCCCTCTAACTGGGAGGCCCCTGTAACCTGGGTGTCGGGGGGAGCTCGGATACCACCACGGCACCCAGGGTAGAGGGAACTTCCCCCACTATGGGTGAGTCCAGTCTCACCTGGGTATCGTGGGGAGCTGGGATACCACCATGGCACCCAGGGTAGACAGCACTTCCCACCCCTATGGGAGAGGCCCCTCTACCCTGGGTGTCTGGGGGAGCTCCCACAAAACCCTGGGTAGAGGGCACTCCCTTCTAGAGGGGGGAGGCCCCTCTAACCTGGGTGTGTGTGGGGGGGCTCCCACAGCACCCAGGGTAGATGGCACTGCCAGCTGGAATGGGGAAGCCCCTCTACCTGGGAGTCATGGGGATCCCACAGCACCCAGGATGGAGGGCACTCACCCCTCTAGTGGGGAGGACCCTCTAACCTGGGTGTTGGTCGGGCTCCCTTGGCACTCAGGTTACAGGGTGCTCCCCCCTTGAGTAGCAAGGGCCCCTCTACCCTGGATGTGGGGGGAGCCTCCAAGGCACCCGGGTAGAGAGCACTCCCACTTCGAGGGGCGAGGGTCCCTCTATCCATGGTTTCGGGGGGAGCTCCCATGGCAACCATGGTAGAAGGCTCTTCCCCCTCCAGTTTGGAGGCCCTTCTAATCTGGGTGTTAGGGGGAACTCCCATGGCACCCAGGGTAGAGGGAACCACCCCTGGAAGGGCGAGGGCCCATCTACTATGGGTGTTGGTGGGAGCTCCCAGAACACCCAGGGTAGAGGGCAATCCCCCCTGGAGGGGGGAGACATCTCTAACCTTGGTGTCTGAAACTTGGATACCACCCATGGTCCCCAGGGTAGAGGTCACTCCCCACTCGAGGGGGGAGGCACCTCTAACCTAGTTGTCATGGGGAGCTTGGACACCACACAAGGCACCCAGGGTAGAGGGCCCCTCCCCACTCAAGGGGTAAGCCCCTCTAATCTGGGTTTCATGGGGAGCTCATATACCACCATCAGCACCCAGGGTCAAGGGCATTGCCCCCTCTGTGGGGAGGCTCCACTAACCTGGGTGTTGGGGGGATCTCCCATGGCACCCAGGGTCAAGGATACTCACCCCAAGTTGACAGGCCCCTCTTACCTGGGTGTGAAGGGGAGCTCCCTCGACACCCAGGGTCAAGGGCACACCCCCTCAAGAAAGGACGCCCCTCTAACCTGGGTTTCTGGTTCAGCTCCCACGTCACCTAGTGTCGAGGACACTCCCCCCTTGAGAGGGGAGGCCCCTCTATCCTGGGTGTCAGGGGTAGCTCGGATACAATCCACGGCACCCAGGGTAGAAGGCACTCCCCGCTCGAGGGTGTACACCCCTCTAAAGTTGGTTTGGGGGGAGCTTGGATACCATCGATGGCACCCAGGGTCGAGGGCACTCCCCCCTCAAGGGGGGAGGCCCCACTAAACTGGGTGGGATGGGGATCTCCCACAACACCCAGTGTCAAGGGCACCCCCCCTTGAGGAGGGATGATCCACTAACCTGTGTGTCTGGGGGAGCTCCCACGGCACCCAGGTTCAAGGGCACTACCTTCTAGAGGAAGGAGGCCCCTCTAACCTGGGTGTTGGGGGGAGCTCCCATGGCATCCAGGGTATAGGGCACTTCCCCCTCTAGGGGAGAGGCCCCTCTTACCTGGGTGTCGGAGGAGCTCCAATGGCACCCCAGGGTAGAGGACACTCCCCCCTCTAGGGTTGATTCCCATTTGCCAATCTTCCATAGAACTCCTTATTTACTGGAATCTCAGCAAATATTTGTTAACCTGACCTTTTTGATAATTTGAAGGAATGAACGGTACTCCAGTGTCACTTGCCCCACTAATTTTCATTCTTCGAGGTTGAATAGTTCTTTTGCAGGAACAATTTGAAATTTTAGGTTTCAGTTTGTTTTCCACCATAGGGTTAGAGGCATTTAGAATATTAAATCAAACATGGTTTGTTTTAGCTGTTTGAAACTTGACACAATCAATTAGTTCTCAGTGCACCCTCTATGCCTGGTTTTCTGTTGAAGTAGCCTTAAGCAGAGGTAAAGAAAAAACTCTCTCATTTGACAGCATTTGCCAAGCTTCCACAGGACTCCAAGTTTACTGGAATCTCAGCAAATATTTTTTTCACCCCATCTTGTTGATACTTTGAATGAGTGATCAGTACTCCATTCGCACTTAACCCCCCCAAATTTCATTCTTCTAGGTTGAAGCGTTCGTTTGCAGTTACACTTTGAATTTTTAGGTTTCACTTTGTTTTCACCTATAGGGATTGAGGCAGTTGGAATGCTAAATCAAACATGATTTGTGCTAGCTGAATGAAACAATGCACACTCAATGAGTTCTCAGTGCACACTCTATGCTTTTTTCCCTGTTGAAGTAGCCCTAAGCAGAGGTAAGGAAAAAAAAAAACACTTTCATTTGAAAGTGTTTGCCAAGCTTCCACAGAATTCCGAGTATACTGGAATCTCAGCAAATAGTTTTTCACCCGATCTTGTTGATGCATGAAAAAATGATTGGTTCTCCAGTCGCACGTGGTCCATCAAATTTCATTCTTCTAGGTTGATGTGTTAGTTTGGTGTCGCGATCCCTTGCCCGCAAGGAAGACGCAACTCAGGAATCTTCTTTCAGCAGTTTATTCAGGCCCTTGATAGTTCTTCTTCTTCCCCTCGGATGCCCCTACCCGCCTTAATAAAGCATCTCAAGCCCCAATGCAAAGCTGCCACGTGGAGCTTTCTCATAGGGTGGTGAAAAATCATGTGCCAACTCTCCCAAATAAGGAGTTGTTTGTCACAGACCACAGCGGAGCCAGCGCCATCTTGTAATGGCGACCATAATTTGCATAAACGGCAGAAGCGGCTCACCACAGTTCCCCCTTTCTGTTTTCTTAAAACAATACAGGCGAGAGTAGAGGTCCTATCCCACTGTGCAGAAGTGGCTGCATAGTATGGCTCAGTCTTAAGGAGGGCCCTTCCCCAGATCCGAGACCATATCAGCCGACGCCTTTTTTCGTGGGGCGGGGAGTGGACGCGTCTAACCCGCATGCAATAGGACATGCTCTCCTTGAGGTCCACGTCAAGGATCACTCAAGTGCAGTGCTTTGCCTCGCATCCTGTATCGTGGCGATGGTGGACGAAGGGGGATAACTGAGGCTGAACTGTGGCTGTTTATAACGACAAACAAGTTGACAGCACCCTGAAAGAAAGGCACGGACTTTAAGACGATAGAAAAGCACTAGTGTGGAAACCCATCTGCGTGCAATGGCAGTAAGACCGGCAGAGTGCAAGGGCTTTCCAACACTAAGAGAATAGCAAGGAAGGTCATGTCGATCCCAGTGCAATGTTATAATAACTTGGGGTGCAACGACCATGACAAAGGTTTACTGTTTAAGATGCGCAAGCCAGACTTGAGGCGAGTTGCCATTTTCTAAAGCTGCAAGAGCTTGTATGATCATAGCCTTATCATGAGCACTACGGGCCTTAAGGCGACAGAGAAACCACAAACAGAGGAACATACCGAAGCAACACATTGCACCAAAAATGCCTACCCCCACCCACTCTTTGAAGAAGGAAAAAGCAGAAGATATCCAATCGGTGAATTGACCCAAAGTCACGGGATCGACACGGGTACTGTTCAAGACAGCTATCTGGGTTAGTTGAGACTGGATCATGTCTTCCGCTGCCATGGACCAATTTCCGGCCAAATATTCGCCAATGATGCGGGAGGCATTCCTGGAATCATTAAATCTGACAGAGGTTATGCATAAATGTGCACGTTGGTCAACACAACCCAAAAGCACCAAGTCAGCCAATTCTTCTACCTGAGCTTGGAGTAAATCTATTCTTTGGTTGGCAGCTAAAATCCCTGACAAAATATGTTGATTAATTGTATTTTGGGATTCAAGTATGGTGGAAGTTTGTTGAACAACTTGATTAATGGTGGCAGCAGTTTGTACTTGACTGGCCATGGCCACTCCGGCCGTAACCGCTGCAGCAGCAGACACTGCCACAGCTGTCACTATAGCTGCCGTAATTCCAAAATCCCTGCGGACTCTAAGTAGTTCAACAATGGGGAATTTATCTGGGTCCGCAGTGACTGGGATTGGGACAAAAGTTGGAATTTTCATAACCACTGCTACAGTCCAAGAACCATTCCAACACTCAGATAAGAGACAGGTAATACTAGAACAATCCAGCATCCCCGACGAGGTGTCATTAGCCAAAAGGAGCAAGAACGGGGATTGGACGCAGACCATTGCAGGGGGCAATGTGGCATTATATAGCAAAGAGTTGAATGAAACAGATGTAAGTCTATTACCTCGTTCATTCTCCTTAACAGTGCCAGAAACATTAGCCAGCCAGCTTTTGACTCCCAGCAATTGAGCCAATGCAGAAATATCAGCTGAAGCCCCCTTCTCATTGGAAATCAGCCATTGAAACCAGGACCAACCTACTCCTGTAGAGGAGTTGGCACTGTTGTTAAAGTTATAAACATACCTCTTAAGAGAGGGGGAAAAGGAGAAACCTTTAGCAACTTGATGTTTCTCCCAAGAATGATCCTGACAAGGCGTAAATGTTGGGGGGAAACCAAGATTAGGAGTACAGTAAGGGGAGGCCTTGAAATGAGTGGCATTGTAAGTACTATTAGAAGAAGGAGGCACTGGGATTAGTACCTTGGAGATAATAGCCAAGGTAGTTATGTTTAAAGCAGAGCTATTTGCGGGGGTCCCTGAACCTGATTGCTTCCCTGAAACTACTTGGCTCAGTACGGCACTGATAATGTTCCCTGAGACCTGACTGGACCGCAATGGGTCCTCCCAGTTAGTCAAATTTTTGGTCTTAAGGCTGATGCAATTAGCGTTTCCAAGGCTGAAACAAAACACTCCTGTGAGATTAACTTGAGATTGATTAAAAATGCTCTCCATGTCCCCTCTAGGAGAGGCACAGGGAGCAGACATCTCACATGAGGTAGAGAAAAGAGTGGGGAGGACACTAGAATTACTATGAACCGGCATCGGCATTGGCCAAGCCCGTGCCACTGCCCACCACTGCATTGGTGTCGTCTGTGCCATCGGCACCAGCACCAGAACCAGAGCACGTAGCAGAGTGAAGATCCTCATCACGGGATTGCTGTGGTATCTCTTGTTGCTGGTCGGTTGATGTCAAGACTCTTCTTGTCAGGCGTTCAGGGACCCACAACGGTTCCGTGCGATCCTGGGGAAAAACACATACAGATCCTCGTGCCCATGTCAGCACGGGGTCGGGGCCGTTCCATTGGCCCGTAAGAACATCCTTCCACTTAACATAGCCAATTACAGAAGGCTGAGGAGACACATGTCTATCGGCCGCAGAGCGACCATGAATATCCAAATTCAAAAAATTAATGGTAAAGAGAGCCAAGGATAGGCGTTCTTTAGGAGTGTGTTCAGCTCCTATTCCCCCTTTTTGTTTTTGTAAAGTTTCCTTTAAGGTGCGATGAGCACGCTCAACAATGCCTTGTCCTTGAGGATTGTAAGGCAGACCATGAGTAAGTTGCACTCCCATGGTAGAACAAAAGGATGTAAATTGTCTTCCAGTATAAGCAGGTCCATTATCAGTCTTAAGGGATGCAGGAGCACCCCATGCTGCCCATGCTTCTAGGCAATGAGTGATAACATTACGTGCCTTTTCTCCCGATAAAGCAGAAGCATGAATAACTCCAGAGCACGTATCAACAGAAACATGTACATACTTGAGGTTACCAAAGTCAGGTATGTGTGTCACATCCATTTGCCAGACAACCAATGGCTTCAATCCCCGTGGATTCACTCCATAAGTAGGGGGATGAAGAAATGTGACACAATGGGGACATTGTAATACTATCTGACGAGCATCCGCTCTTGAAATGGAAAAACGCCTGCGCAGCGTTAAAGCATTAACATGGAAATTCTGGTGAAATAATTTAGCCCCCTCTAAGGAGGAAGCCAAGCATATCAACTGACCTCTAGTGGCTGAGTCCGCACAGGCATTACCCTGTGATAACGGACCAGGAAGAGAGGTATGAGCCCGGATGTGCATTGGATAAAAAGGAGCAGTGCGGCTACAGATAAGCTGTTGAAGCTGATTAAAGTAAGCAGATACATTATGGACATTACTAATAGCTCCCACGGCCTCCAGGACTTTTAGTGCTTGTACCACATAGATGGAGTCCGAAATAAGATTAAAAGGAAAAGAACACTGTTTAAAAACCTCAATAACAATTTGCAGTTCCACCCATTGTGGATTTCCAGGAGCAAATTGATGCTGAACAGGGGGAGAATCATTAATTACATAAGCTCCCATTCCAGACTTGGAACCATCAGTAAAAATATTAACAGCCCCCGGAATTGGATTGGGTGAAGTTACCTTAGGGAAAATGATGGGATGTTCTTTAACAAAATGGAGTAATGGATGGGAAGGGTAATGATTATCAATATCCCCTTGAAACGAGCAACATAGAATAGCCCAGTTGTCTAGAGTAGCACACAAAACATTAAGTTGAGCTTTAGTATAGGGTATAATAAGAGAAGAAGGTGATTGTCCGAAAAATTGAATGCTTTGTTGAATCCCTTTAAGTGCTAACGCTGCAACAGCATCAGGATAGTATTCTAAGGATTTTCCTGGGGATATATGTGGGTGGATCCATAGTAAAGGCCCATCTTGCCACAGTACTCCAGTAGGCTGCCGCATAGTGGCAAGCACACATAACTGGAAAGGTTTATTACTCTGGAGCCTGTATAAAGTAGCATGTTGTATAGCATCTTCTACTGTTATAAGGGCCGCTCTAGCCTCTTTGGTGAGGCTACGAGGAGAAGCAAGATCTGGATCACCCTTAAGGG
The DNA here is from genome assembly GCF_001458135.2 of Marmota marmota marmota. Lineage (NCBI taxonomy): Eukaryota > Metazoa > Chordata > Mammalia > Rodentia > Sciuridae > Marmota > Marmota marmota. The sequence goes on along the minus strand of NW_026005917.1, from coordinate 21,705 downwards.
TAGCATACAAAGGCTGGAGCACACCATTAGGAATGTGTAAATATCCCCTTATCCAATTAATATCTCCCAGCAGTTTTTGAAAATCATTTAGAGTTTGGAGATCCTGAGTTCTTATGGTGATTTTTTGTGGTTTTAATTTGTCATACCCAATTATCGCTCCCAAATACTCAATAGAATTTCCCGTTTGAACCTTTTCAGGTGCAATATGTAGCCCATATTGAGCTAACAGCTTTACTAATTCTTTATAGGCCTCATTAACTGTCTGCTCTAACTTAGCTGCCAATAACACATCATCCATATAATGAATGATCTTGATGGAGGAATACTTATGTCTGAGAGGTGCGAGTGCCTTCCCCACATACATCTGGCACATCGTGGGACTATTAGCCATTCCCTGCGGCAACACTACCCACTCAAACCTTAGATCTGGTTCCTCGTGGTTACACGAGGGAAGGGTGAAGGCAAAACGCTGTGAGTCTTTAGGATGCAAAGGAATAGAAAAGAAACAGTCTTTAATGTCAATAGCAATAATATGCCAGCCCTGAGGAACAGAGGATAGCAAAGGCAGCCCTCTTTGAATGGGCCCCATAAGTTGCATTTGAGCATTAACTGCTCGTAAATCATGCAGTAGGCGCCACTTTCCTGATTTTTTCTTAATAACAAATATGGGAGTATTCCATGGAGAAGTAGAAGGTTGGATGTGACCCAAGTCAAGTTGTTCTTTGACTAGATCATGGGCTGCTGCCAATTTAACCGAGGGAAGAGGCCACTGAGGCACCCAAACAGGCTCCTCGGTGAGCCATGTTATGGGTATTTGAGCCACAGTGGCCCCTAGGAAAAACCCAGACCAAATCTGTTAAGCTTTTGATGACCTTGCACAGGATGTCTACGCCCCTGTAGGTGTTTACCTAGTCCTAGACCTGGCCTATACCCCATATTTTGCATAATCTGTTGAGACACTGGGGAATAGTCATTACTAAGAGTGAACCCCATGTCTGTCATCAGATCACGGCCCCATAAAGAGATAGGTAAATCAAGTACATAAGGCTGAAAGGTGCCATTGTGTCCTTCTGGGTCCTTCCAAGATAGATGTCTACAGCTGATTTGAGGGGCTTGGGCATATCCAAGTCCTCTCAGGGATTGATCAGAAGTCTGCATTGGCCATCCCTTAGACCAGTCCTTAAGGGCTATGATACTACGGTCTGCTCCTGTATCCAGCAATCCCACAATAGATTTACCTTCTATGCTTAATTCCAAAGTGGGGCGATTGCTCATATCTAGTGACAAATAGGCACAATCCCCTCCAGTGGTACCAGCAGGGAAGTGATTATGTAAGCTAGGCAAAATTAGTAATTGAGCAATCCGATCCCCTGGGGAGATAGACACAATGCCCTTTGGAGCCTCCACCATAACCTTTACTGCCCCTACAGTATCAGGGCTAATGACTCCGGGAAAGACATGAAGACCTTGTAAGATAGAGGATGCACGTCCAATTAGCAAACCTACAGTGCCAGGTGGTAAAGGCCCTTTGAACTCAGTTTCCACCAATTGGACTCCCATCTTAGGTGTTAATACGAGTCTGGAGGTGGAACAGAGGTCCAATCCCGCGGCACCTGTAGTGGCTCTCCGCGTCTCATGGGATGGCGCAGAGATGGCCATGTCTCGGGTTCGGGTGTGACATTCTCCACTGCCCCATATATTTGTGGGCCCTGGGGTCGGGGGCCCCTTCGGCCGTTTTTTGGCCCAGCTGAAATAGGCTGTCCATGGATGTCCTTCACTGATCTACACTCTTTTGCCCAATGCTTCCCCTTTTTACATTTAGGACACAGCCCCGGTTGACGAAGGCCATTGGAAGGGCCACCGTGAGGGGGTCCAGTAAAATTGTCTTTTTTGGGACATTCACGTCTGAAATGACCGGGTTGACCACAATGGAAGCATATTCCGGCACCAGGACTGCCCCCTTTTGCAATCCGAAGGACAGCAGCTGCAAGACCTGCGTTAGTTAAAGGTCCTCCAATCTCTCTACACACTTTCATCCATGCTTCTATGCCCTTATTTTTATAAGGAGTGATTGCCGCTTTACATTCCTTGGTGCATTGCTCAAAGACCAATTGCTTGATAAGGGGCATGGCTCTATCAGGATCCCCAAAAATCTTTCCAGCGGCATCCACCATTCTTGCTACAAAATCTGAAAAGGGTTCTGTAGGGCCTTGTAGAATCTTGGTCAAATTACCAGACACCTCTCCTCTATTTGGAAGCGACTTCCATGCCCGAATGCAAATGTTGTTAATTTGATCATATACCTCAAGAGGAAATCCTGTCTGTTGATTTGCAAATCTACCCTGCCCCAAAAGCATATCCTTGTCCCAATGGGGGTGTCCCGCCGCATGGTTTTGGGCGGCCTGCTCTATTGCGCCCTCTAGCATAAATGCTCTCCAGTCCAAATATTTACCCGGGGAAACACAAGCCCGAACAAGGCTAGCCCAATCAGAGGGAGTCATGCAGTATCTAGACAGACTCTCCACCTGAGTTAGTGTGAAGGCGGCATCCACCCCATAAGTGCGCACAGACTCCGCCAGGGTCTTCACAATTTTAAAATCTAAGGGTTCATGGAATCTTCCCCTATTGTCATCCTGAAAAACTGGATAAGCAAGACCCATCTCAGCGTTAACAGCCCTCCATGTTTGGGCATGGAAAGCTCTCCCCGAAACACCTCCACCATACGGCGGTGGATCCGGGGGATCGCTTTTCTTGAGCCCCTGTTTATTTCTGTTCCCTTCTCCTATAGCTAAACTCTCTAGCTGACGAGACAGCCTCCCGAGCTCTTCCTCCTCATCCTCCTCTTCCTCTGACCCACTTTCACATGGGGGTGTGCGCAGCATACTGAGATCTGGATACAATCGTCTCCTCCCCTGTTTCACGCTCCGCACACTCCCATCCTCCTGAGGCACCTCACTTCCTGCCGTCTCCGATTTCTCCTCATGTAATTGCTCTAGAACTTCCTGTCCTTTAGTAAGTGCTTCCTGACATCTGCCATCTGTAAGGCAACTACGGACCATTTTCCAAAGGGGTATCACCCCACCCTCTAATATGCCCTGCTCAGAAGCAAAGTCAAGATCTTTGCCTAATTTATCCCAACTAGGTACAGTAAGGCTGCCCGAAAATGCAAACCACGGTGCAGCGATATCTATCTTCTGTAAAAATCTCTGTAAAGTACTATGTTTCACTTCCAGGCCCTTGGAACGTAACAGGCCATCTAGGGCCAGAAGAAGCGGACTTGAAGATGTGGCACCCATGTCATAGCAACAAAAGAAACACAGAAAACAAAAGCGAAAGTAGAAGCGAAAGTACACAGTGCAGCTGCAATAAAATGTAATGCTCTCTCTTTCTTTACAGAGGAGCTGCCCCGCTTTGGTCGCGGATCCCACTTACTTGGGACTAACCGGTGCACCACCCCTGACTGCTGAAAGTTCTGGTTCCCGGGTTTCAGGATCGCGACAATTAATTCTCAGTGCACTCTCTATGCTTTGTTCCCTGTTGAAATAGCCTTAAGTAGAGGTTAGGAAAAACACTCTCATTTGAATTCTTTTGCCAAGCTTCCACAGAACTTCAAGTTTACTGAAATCTTAGCAATGATTTTTCACCCAATCTTGTTGATACTTTGAATGAGTGATTGGCATGCCAGTCATATTTGACCCCCCAAATTTTATTCTTCTAGGATGAAACATTCTTTAAAAGAAACATTATAAATTTTCAGGTTTCACTTATTTTTTTTTCTATAGGTATAGAGGAAGTTGGAATTTTAAATAAAACATTGTTTGTACTAGCTGCTTGAAACTTGACACACTCAATTAGTTCTCAGTGAACTCTCTATGCTTTTTTTTTTTTCTGTTGAAGTAGCTCTAAGCAGAGGCAAGGGAAAAACTCTTTTATTTAAAAGCATTTGCCAAGCTTCCAAAGAACTCCAAGTTTTCTGGAATCCCAGAAAATATTTTTTTTCAGTTGATTGTTTTGATAATTTGAAAGAATGATTGGTACTCCAGTCACACTGGGCCCCCCAAATTTTATTATTCTGGGTTGAAGCGTTTGTTTGCCATTAAACTTTCACTTTGTATTTTTAGGTTTCACTTCTTTTTCACCTATAGGGATAGATGCATTAGGAACTCGAAATAAAACATGGTTTGTGCTTGCTGCTTGAAACCTGACACACTCAATTTGTTCTCAGTGCACTCTCTATGCTTTGTTGGCTGTTGAAGTAGTCCTAAGCAGAGCAAAGAAAACACACTTTCATTTGAAATCCATTGCCATGCTTCCACAGAACTCCAAATTTACTGTAATCTCAGCAGATATTTTTCACCTGATCTTGTTGATAATTTGAAGGAATGATCTGTACTCCAGTCACACTTGGCCACCCAATATTCATTCTTCTAAGTTGAAGCATTCGTTTGCAGGAACACTTTGAATTTTTAGATTTCACTTAGATTTCCCCTATTTGGATAGATACAGTTAGAATTCTAAATCAAACATGGTTTGTGCTAGCTGCTTGAAACTTGAAACATTCAATTAGTTGTCAATGTACTCTCTGTGCTTTGTACCCTGTTGCAGTAGCCCCAAGAAGAGGCCAGAATAAAACGGTTTAATTTGAAATAGTTTGACAAGCTTCAACAAAACTCTGAGTTTACTGTTATCTCAGCAAATATTTTTTTCACCTGATCTTGTTGATACTTTGAAGGAATCATGGCTACTCCAGGTGCACCTGGCCCCCCAAATTTCATTCTTCTAGGTTGAAGCGTTCATTTGCAGTTACACTTTGAATTTTTAGGTTTCACTTTGTTTTCACCAATAGGGATAGAGGCAGTCGAAATGCTAAATCAAACATGGTTTGTGCTAGCTGAATGAAACAATGCACACTCAATGAGTTCTCAGTGTACACTCTATGCTTTTTTCCCTGTTGAAGTAGCCCTAAGCAGAGGTAAGGAAAAAAAAATCACTTTCATTTGAAAGTGTTTGCCAAGTTTCCAGAGAACTCCGAATTTACTGAAATCTTATCAAATATTTTCTTACCTGGTCTTGTTGATACTTTAAAGGAATGATCGGTATTCCATTTGCACATGGCCCCCCCAATTTCATTCTTCTTGGTTGCAGTGTTCGTTTGCAGGAACACTTTGAATGTTTAGATTACACTTTTTATTCACCTATAGGGATAGAGGCATTTGAATCTCTAAATCATACATGGATTGTGCTACCTGCTTGAAACTTGACATACTCAATTAGTTCTCAGGGCACTCTTTATTCTTTGTTTCCTGTTGAAGTAGACCTAAGCAGAGGCAAGGAAAAAAAAACTTTAATTTGAAAGCTTTTGCCAAGCTTCCACAGAACTCTTAGTTTACTAGAATCTCAGCAAATATTTCTTCACCTGATCTTGTTGATGCTTTGAAGGAATGATCAGTACTCCATTTGCACTTGGCAACCCAAATTTTTTTTTCTTTTATGTTGAAGCATTTATTTGCAGAGTCACTTTGAATTTTTAGGTTTCACTTCGTTTTGCCCTATAGGGATACATGCATTTGGAACTTTAAATTAAACCTGGATTGCGCTAGNTGGAACTGTAAATAAAACATGTTTTTTTGCTAGCTGCTTGAAACTTGACACACTCAATTATTTCTAAGTTTACTCTCTGTTTCCTTCCCTGTGGAAGTATCCCTAAGCAAGGCAAGGGAAAAACAATTTCATTTGAAAGCCTTTGCCAAGCATCCACAGTACTCCAAATTTACTGGAATCTGAGCAAATATTTTTTTTCACCTGAACTTGTTGATACTTTGAAGAAATGATTGGTACTCCATTTGCACTTGGCCCCCCAAATTTCATTATTCTATGTTGAATCATTCATTTGCAGGAACACTTTGAAATTTAGGTTTCAATTCGTTTTCACCTATAAGGATAGAGGCATTTCGAACTATAAATCAAACATTGTTTTTGCTAGCTTATTGAAACTTGAGAAAATCAATTAGTTCTCAGTGTGCACTCTATGCTTTGTTCCATGTTGAAGTACACCTAAGCAGAATACAGGAAAAAAACACTTTCATTTAGAAGCCTTTGCCAAGCTTCCATAGAACTCCGAATTTACTGTAATCTCAGCAAATATTTTTTCACCAGATCTTGTTGATATTTTGATGGAATGAGTGGTACTCCAGTCGCACTTGGCACCACTAATTTCATTCTTCTAGGTTGAAACATTCATTTTGTAGAAACACTTTGAATTTTTAGGTTTCATTTTTTTCCTCTGTATGGATAGAGGCATTAGGAATTCTAAATCAACCATGTTTTGTGGTAGCTCCTTGAAAGTTGACACAATCAATTAATTCTGAGTACACTCTTTATGCTTTATTCCCTGTTGAAGTAGCCCTAAGCAGAAGCAAGAACAAAACACTTTCATTTGAAAGAGTTTGCCAAATTTTCACAAAACTCCAAGTTTACTGGAATCTCAGCAAATGTGTATATATATATATATATATATATTTTGATCTGATCTTGTTAATTTTTTGAAGGAATGATTTGTACTCCAGTCACACTGGGTCATCCAAATTTCAATTTTCTGGGTTAAATCATTTGTTTGCAGGAACACTTTGAATTTTTAGGTTTCACATCATTTTCTTCTTTAGGGATAGAGGCATTTAGAACTCTAAATCAAACATGGATATACTAGCCAGTTGAAACTTGACACACTCAATTTGGTAGCAGTGCACTCTCTATGCTTTGTTGCCTGTTGAAGTAGTCCTAAGCAGAGGCAAGGAAAAAACACGTTCATTTGAAAGCCTTTGCCAAGCTTCCACAGAACTTGTATTTATTGGAACCTCAGCAAATATTCTTTCACCTGATCTTGTTGATACTTTGAAGGAATGATCGGTACTGCAGTCACACTTGGCCCTCCAAATTTCATTCTTCTCAGTTGAAGCGTTCATTTGTAGGAACACATCAAATTTTTAGATTTCACTTGTTTTTCCCCTATAGGGATAGAGACAGTTGGAAATGTAAATTTAACATGGTTTGTTCAAGCTACTTGAAACTTATCAGAAACAATTTGTTCTCAGTGCACTCTATGCTTTGTTCCCTGTTGAAATAACCCTAAGCAGATGCATGAAAAAACACTTTCATTTGAAAGTGTTTACCAAGCTTTCACAGAACTCTTAGTTTACTTGAAAATCAGCAAACATTTTTTACCCGGTCTTGTTGGTACTTTTAAGGAATAATTGGTACTTCAGTCTCACTTGCCCCCCCCACACACACACACAATTTCATTTTTCTAGGTTGAAGCGTTCCTTTGCAAGAACATTTTGAATTTTCAGGTTTCACTTCATTTTCACAAATAGGGATAGATGCATTTGGAATGCTAAACAAAACATGGTTTGTACTGGATACTTGAAACTGGACATACTCAATTAGTTCTCAGTGCACTTACTATGCTTTTCTCCCTGTTGAAGTAGCCCCAAGCAGAGGCAAGGAAAAAAAATTCATTAGAAAGCATTTGCCATCATTCCACAGAACTCTGAGTTTACTGTAATCTCAGCAAATATTTTTTAACCCAAAGTGGTTGATACTTTGAAGGAATTTTCAGTACTCCAGTCACACTTGGCCCCCCAAATTTTATTCTTCTAGGGTAAAGCATTCGTTTGAAATTATACTTTGAATTTCTAGGTTTCACATTGACTTCCGCTACAGGGATAGAGGCATTTTAAACTCTAAATCAAACATGGTTTGTGCTAGCTGCTTCAAACTTAACACACTCAATTAGTACTTAGTGTGCTGCCTATGCTTTTTCCCTGTTGAAGTAGCCCTAAGCAGAGGCACAAAAAAAAAAAAAAAACCACTTTCATTTTTAAATGTTTTCCAAGCTTCCAAAGAACTCTGTGTGTACTTGAATATCATCAAATATTTTTCACCCAATCTTGTTGGTACTTTGACCAACAGATCAGTACTGCAGTCCCACTTGCACCCCCCTCCCCCCCATTTTATGTTTAGAGATTGAAGCGTTTCTTTGCTGGATCATTTTTAATTTTCAGGTTTCACTTAATTTTTCCCAATAGAGATAGATGCAGTTGGAGAGCTAAAATAAACATGGTTTGTATTGGCTGCTTGAAACTGGACACACCCAATTAGTTCTCAGTGCACTTACTATGCTTTTCTCCCTGTTAAGTAGCACCAAGAAGAGGCAAAGAAAAAAAAATCTTTCATTTGAAAGCATTTGCCAAGATTCCATAGAATTCTGAGTTCACTGAAATCTCAGTATATATTTTTTCACCTGAACTTGTTGATACTTTGAAAGAATGATTGGTATGCCAGTCGAACTTGGCCCCACAAATTTCATTCTTTTAGGTTGAAGCACTTATTTGCAGTTACACTTTGAATATTTAGATTTCACTTTCTTTTCCCCTATAGGAATACAGGTATTTTGAACTCTATATCAAACATGGTTTGTGCTAGCTGCTTGAATCTTGACACACTCAATTAGTTCTCAGAGCTCTCTCTATGCTTTGTTCAGTGTTGAAGTAGCCCTAAGCAGAGGCAAGGAAAAAACACTTTCATTTGAAAGCATTTGCCATGCTTCCACAGAACTCTGAGTTTATTAGAATCAATACAAATATTTTTTCACCCAATCTTGTTGATACTTTGAAGGAATGATTGCTACTCCAATCACACTTGGAACACACAATTTTAGTTTTCTGAGTTGAAGCATTTTTGCAGAAACATTTTGAATTTTTAGGTTTCAATCATTTTTTCCCTACAGGGATAGATGAATTTGGATCTTTTATTCAAAAATGGTTTGTGGTAGCTGCTTGAAACTTGACACACTCAATTAGTTCCCACTGTGCTCTCTATGCTTTGATCCATTTTGAAGTAGCCCTAAGCAGAGGCAAAAAACCCAAAAAAACAAAAACAAAAACAAAAAACAGTTTCATTTGAGAGCTATTGCCAAGCTTCCACAGAACTCCAAGTTTACTGAAATCTCAGCAAATATTTTTTAAACTGCTTTTATTGATACTTTGAAGGAATGATTGGTACTTCAGTGGCACTTCCCCCACCCCAATTTCATATTTCTACATGGTAGCATTTATTTGCAGGAACACTTTAAATTTTCAGGTTTTACTTCATTTCCCCTATAGGGATAGAGGCAGTTGGAACAGTAAATCACACATGTTTTTTTTTTTCCTACCAGTATGAAACCTGACACACTCAATTTGTTCTCACTGTGCTCTCTATGCTTTGTAACCTATTGAAGTAGCCCCATGCAGAGGCAAGGAATAAATACTTTCATTGAACATCTTTGCCAAGCATCCACAGAACTCTGAGTTTACTGGAATCTCAGCAAATTGTTTTTTTTTTTCTCTCTCCTCAACTTGTTGATACTTTGAAGGAAGGATTTGTACTCCAGTTGCACTTGGCCCACCAAATTTCATTATTCTAGGTTGAAGTGTTCGTTTGCAGGAATACTTTGAACTGTTAGGTTTCAATTCGTTTTCACACATAGGGATACAGGCACTTGGAACTCTAAATCAAACATGATTTGCGCTAGCTGCATGAAACTTTACACAATGAATTAGTTCTCAGTATGCACTCTATGTTTTTTTCCCTGTTGAAATAGCCCTAAGCAGAGGCCAGGAAAAAAAAAACAATTTCATTTTAAAGCCTTTGCCAAGCTTCCACAGAACTCTGGGTTTACTGTAATCTCATCAAATATTTTTTTGACCCGATCTTGTTGATACTTTGTTGGAATTAGTGGTACTCCAGTTGCACTTGGCCCCACAAATTTCATACTTCTACTTTGATATGTTCATTTTCAGGAACACTTTGAATTTTTAGGTTTCACTTTTTTCCCCCTATACAGATAGAGGCAGTTGGAACACTAAATCAACCATGGTTTGTGGTAGCTGCTTGAAAATTGACACTCTCAATTAGTTCTGAGTGCACTCTCTATGCTTTGTTCCCTGTTGAAGTAGCCCTAAGCAAGAGCAAGGAAAAAATACTTTTATTTGAAAGCATTTGCCAAGTTTTCACAGAGCTCTGAGTTTACTGGAATCTCAGAAAATATGTTTTATCTGATTTTTTGATACTTTTCAGTAACAATTGGTACCCCAGTTGCAATGGGCCCTCCAAATTTCAATTTTCTACTTTAACGTATTCATTTGCAAGAACACTTTGAATTTTTAGGTTTCACTTTATTTTCCTCTTTAGGGATAGAGGTGGTAAGAACTCTAAATCAAACATGGATGTACTAGCTGCCTGCAACTTGACACACTCAATTTGTTCTCAGTGTGCTTTCTATGCTTTGCTGCCTGTTGAAGTAGCCCTAAGCAGAGGCAAGGAAAAAAAAAAAACACTTTCATTTGAAAGCCTTTTTCACTCTTCAAAAAATCTACAAGTTTACTGGAATCTCATCAAATATTTTTTTTCACCTGAACTTGTTGATTCTTTGAAGGAATGATCGGAACTCCAATTGCAATTGGCCCCCCAAATTTCATTCTTCTAAGTTGAAGCGTTCATTTGCAGGAACACATTGAATTTTTAGGTTTCACTTTGTCTTTCACTATAGCAATAGAGGAATTTGGTAGTCTAAATCAAACATATTTTGTGCTAGGTGCTTGAAAATTGACAAACTCAATTAGTTCTCATTTCACTCTCTATGCTTTGTTCTTGGTTGAAATAGCCTTAAGCAGAATCAAGAAAAGAACACTTTCCTTTTAAAGCATTTGCCATACTTCCACAGAACTTCGAGTTTACTAGAATCTCAGCAAATATTTTTTTCACTTTATCTTATTGATACTTTGATCAAGAGATCACCACTCCAGTCACACTTGACCCCCCAAATTTCATTCCTCTAGGATGAAGTGTTCATTTGCAGAATCACTTTGAAATTTCAGGTTTAACTTCATTTTCTTATATAGGGATAGAGGCAGTTGGAACACTAAATCAAAAATGGTTTGTGCTAGCTGCTTGAAACTGAAAATACTCAATTAGTCTCTGTACACTCTCTATGCTTTGTTCCCTGTTGAAATAGCCCTAAGCAGAGGCAAGGAAAAAAAAAAACACTTTCATTTGAAAACATTGCCAAATTTCCACAGAATTCCAAAGTTACTGGAATGTCTGCAAATATTTTTTCAACTCATCTTGTTGATATTTTGAATGAATGATTTCTAATCTAGTTACAATTTGCCCCCAAATTTTCATTCTTCTGGATTGAAGTGTTTATTTGCAGGAACACTTTGAATTTTTAGGTTTCATTTTGTTTTCCACAATAGGGATAGAGTCATTTGGAAGTCTAAATCAAACATGGTTGGTGTTAGCTGTTTGAAACTTGACACTCTCAATTAGTTCTCAGTGAACTTCAAATGCTTTGTTCCCTGTGGAAGTAGGCTTAAGCAGAGGCAAGGAAAGAACACTTTCCTTTGAAAGCATTTGCCATGCTTCCACAGAACTTCGAGTTTACTGGAATCTCAGCAAATATTTTTCCCCCAATCTTGTTGATATTTTGATCAAGAGATTGCCACTCCAGTCGCCTGGACTCCCCAAATTTTATTCTTCTAAGATGAAGCGTTTGCTTGCAGAAACACTTTGAAATTTCATGTTTCTCTTTGTTTACTTCTATATGGATAGAGTCAGTTGGAACTCTAAGTCAAACTTGGTTTGTGGTAGTTGCTTGAAACTGGACACACTCAATTAGTTTTCAGTGTCTCTCTACGCTTTGTTCCCTGTTGAATTACCCCTAAGTAGAGGCAAGGAAAAAAAAACACTTTCATTTGAAAGTGTTGTCAAGATTCCATGGAACTCAGAGGTTACTGGAATCTCAGGAAATATTTCTTCACCTGATCTAGTGGATACTTTGAAGGAATGATCTGTACTCCAGTCACACTTGTCCCTCCAAATTTTATTCTAGGTTTAAGCATTCATTTGCAGGAACATGTTAAATTCTTAGGTTTCACTTCATTTTTCCCTATATGGATAGAGGCAGTTGGAATACTAAAGCAATCATGGTTTCTGCTAGCTTCTTGAAACTTGACACACTCAATTAGTTATCAGTGCACTTACTATGCTATTCTCCATGTTGAATTAACCCCAAGCACTGGGAAAAAACAAACAAACAAAACAAACAAACAAACAAAAAAAAAAAAAAAAAAAAACAATT
>NW_026005917.1:0-4594 GCF_001458135.2 Marmota marmota marmota | reverse complement strand
AAAAAGAAAAAAAAAAAAAAAAAAAAAAAAAAAAAAAAAAAAAAAAAAAAAAAACAATTTCATCAGAAAGCGTTTGCCATGATTCCACAGAACTCCGAGTTTACTGTAATCTATGCTAATATTTTTTTCACTTGAACTTGTTGATACTTTGAAGGAATTATCAATACTCCAGTCCCACTTGGCCCCCAAAATTTTACTATTCTAGGTTGAAGCGTTCGTTTGGAGTTACACTTTCAATTTTTAGTTTTCACTTTGTTTTCCACTACACGGGTAGAGGCATTTTGAACTCTAAATCAAATATGGTTTGTGCTAGCTGTTGGGAAGTTGATATACTCAATTAGTTCTCAGTGTGCAGTGTGCTATGTATTGACCCTTGTTGAAGTAGCCTTAAGTTGATGCAAAAAACAAAACCAAACCAAAAAGGAAAAAGACTTTAATTTGAAAGCCTTTGCCAAGCTTCCAGAGAACACCGAGAGTTTACTGGAATCTCAGCAAATATTTTCTCACCGATCTTGTTGAAACCTTGAAGGAGTGATCCAGGAATTCGCCCCCAAAATTTCATCCTTTGAGGTTTAAGCATTATTTAGCAAGAACATTTTAAATTTTTAGGTTTTAATTCATTTTCCCTTATAGGGATAGAGGCAGTTAGAATGCCAAATCAAACATGGTTTGTGTTAGCTGCTTGAGACTTGACAGACTAAAACAGTTATCAGTGTGCACTTTATGCTTTGTTCCCTTTTGAAGTAGCCCTAAGCAGAGGTAAGGAAAAAGTCTTTCATTTAAAAGCATTTGCCAAGCTCCACAGAACTCCAAGTTTAAAGGAATCTCAGCAAATATTTTTTAACCTGATCTTTTTGATAATTTGAAGGAATGATAGGTACTTCAGTGGCACTTGTACCACCAAAATTCCATTCTTCTAGTTTGAAGCCTTCTTTGCAGGAAAATTAAATTTTCAGGTTTCACTTCCTTTTCCTATATATGGATAGAGGCTGTTGCAACTCTAAATCAAAACTAGTTTCTGCTAGCAGCTTGAAACTGGAAACACTCAATTAGTTCTCAGTGCAATCTCTATGCTTTGTTCCCTGTTGAAATATCCCAAGACAGAGGTAAGGAAAAAACACTTTCATTTGAAGGCATTTCCCCCCTTCCACAGAACTCCAAGGTTACTGGAATCTCAGCAAATATTTTTTCACCTGATCTTGTTGATAGTTTGCTGGTATGATCAGTTCTCCAGTCATACTTGGCCCCCAAAATTTTATTCTTCTAGATTGAAACTTTCATTTGCATGAACACTTTGATATTTAGGTTTCACATTGTTTTCTCATATATGGATAGAAATATTTGGAAGTCTAAATCAAACATGGTTTGTGATAGCTGCTTGAAACTTGACACACTCAATTAGTTCTCAATGCACTCCCTATGCATTTTTCCCTGTTGAGCTAGCCCTAAGCACAAACAAGAGAAAACACTTTAATTTGAACACGTTTGACAAGATTTCACAGATCTCTGAGTGGAATAGAATCTCAGCAAATATTTTTTCACCCCATCTTGTTGATACTTTGAAGACATGATCCATACTTGATTCACACTTGGCCCCGCAAATTTCATTCTTCTAGACTGAAGTGTTCATTTGCAGGAACAGTTTGAATTTTTTGGTTTCACTTCGTTTTCTACTATAGGGAAAGAAGCATTTGGAACCCAAAACAAACATGGTTTGTGCTAGCTGCTTGAAACTTGGCACACTCATTTATTTCTCAATGCTATCTATGTTTTGTACAGTTGAAGTAGCCCTAAGCAGAGGCAGGATAAAAACACTCTCCTTTGAAAGCCTTTGCCAAGCTTCCAAAGAACTCTGAGTTTATTGGAATATCAGTAAATATTTTTTCACCCGATCTTGTTGATACTTTGAAGGAATGATCAGTACTCCAGTCATGCATGGCCCTCCAAATTTCATTCTTCTCACTTGAAGGTTTCGTTTGCACTTACACTTTGAATTTTTAGATTTCACTTTTTTTTTCCCATATAGGGATAGAACTCTAAATCAATTTGGAACTCTAAATCAATCATGGTTTGTGCAAGCTGATTGAAACTTGACACACTCATTTATTTCTCAGCTCTATCTATCCTTTGTTCACTGTTGTAGTAGTAGTAAGCAGAGACAAGGAAAAACTCTTTAATTTGAAAGCCTTTGCCATGCTTCCACAGAACACCTTATTTACTGGAATCTCAGCAAATATTTTCTCACCCAATCTTGTTGATACCTTGAAGGAATGATCCATACTCCAGTCACACTTTGCCCCCCAAATTTCATCCTTTGAGGTTTAAGCATTCATTTGCAGGAACACTTTAAATTTTTAGGTTTCACTTCGTTTCCCCTTATAGGGACAGAGGCAATAAAAACGTGAAATCAAACACGGTTTGTTCTAGGTGCTTGAAACTTGACACACTCCAATAATTCTCAGTGTGCTCTCTGTGATTTGTTCCCTTTTGAAGTAGCCCTGAGCCCTGAGTAAGGAGAAAATCTTTCATTTAAAAGCATTTGCCAATCTCCACAGATCTCTGAGTTTAGAGGAATCTCAGCCAATATTTTTTCACCCGATTTTTGGATACTTTGAAGGAATACTTTGAAGGATACTTTGAAGGTTCTCTACTGGCACTTGTCCCACACATACCTCATTCTTCTAGGTTTAAGCTTTTTGGAAGGAAAATGGAATGTTCAGGTATCACTTCCTTTTCCTTTATATGGATAGAGGCTGTTGGAACTCTAAATCAAAAATGGTTTCTGCTAGCTGCTTGAAATTGGAAACACTCAATTAGTTCTGAGTGCACTCTCTATACTTTGTTCCCTTTTGAAATAGCCCTAAACAGAAGTAAGGAAAAAAAGCTTTCATTTGAAAGCATTGCCAAACTTCCACAGAACTCTGAGGTTACTGTAATTCCAGCAAATATTTTTACACCTAATCTTGTTGATTGTTTGAAGGTATGATCAGTTCTCCAGTCATATTGGCCTTCCAAGTTTCATTCTTCTAGATTGAAACGTTCTTTGCAGGAACACTTTGAATATTAGGTTTCACTTAATTGTCCCCTATGTGGATAAAAGCATTTGGAACTTTAAATCAAACATGGGTAGTGATAGCTGCTTGAAACTTGAAACACTCAATTAGTTCTCAGTGCACTCTCTATGCATTTTTCCCTGTTGAAGTAGCCCTGACCAGAAGCAAGAAAAAAACACTTTAATTTGAACACGTTTGACAAGATTTCACAGATCACCAAGTGGACTGGAATATCAGCAAAGATTTTTTCACCCCATCTTGTTGATACTTTGTAGGCATTAATGGTTCTCCATTCGCACTTGGTCCCTCAAATTTTATTCTTATAGGTTGAAACGTTCGTTGCAGAAGCACTTTGAAATTTCAGGTTTTACTTCATTTTCTTATATAGGGATTGATGCAGTTGGAACTCTAAATCAAACATGGTTTGTACTATCTGCTTGAAACGGGTCACACACAATTAGTTTCCAGTGCACTCTCTATGCATTGTTCTCTGTTGAAGTAGCCCTAAGCAGAGGAAAGGAAAAACAACTTTCATTTGAAAGCCTTTCCCAAGATTCCTCAGAACTCAGAGTTTACTATAATATCAGCAAATGTTTTTTCACCTGATCTTGTTGATAGTTTCAAGGATTGATTATTATTCCAGTCACACATGGCCCTCCAAATTTCATTCTTCTAGGTTGAAGCTTTCCTTTGAAGTAACACTTTGAATTTTTAGATTTCACTTTTTTTTCCTTTATAGAGATAGAAACATTTGGAATTCTAAATCAATCATGGTTTGGGCTAGCTGCTTGAACCGTGACACACTCAATTATTTCTCTGCTCTCTGTATGCTTTGTTCCCTGTTGAAGTAGCCCTAAGTAGAGGCAAGAAAAAAAAAAACATTTTAATTTGAAAGCCTTTGCGAAGCTTTCACAGAACACCAAGTTTACTGGAATCTCAGCAAATATTTTCTCACCTGATCTTGCTGCTACTTTGAAGAAATGACTGGTATTCCAGTCACACTAGGCATCCCAAATTTCATTCTTCAAGGTTGAAGAGTTCATTTGCAGTTACACTTTGTACTTTTAGGTTTCACTTTGTTTTCCCCTGTGAATATAGAGTCAACTAGAACACTAAATAAACATGGTTTGTGCTAGCCTCTTGAAATTTGACACACTCAATTATTTCTCACTGTGCACTCTATGCTTTTTTTCCCTGTTGAAGTAGACCTAAGCAGAGGCAAGGAAAAAAAAACTTTCATTTAAAAGCGTTTGTCAAGCTTCCACAGAACTCTGAGTTTTCAGGAATCTCAGCAAATATCTTTTTAACCCCATCTTTTTGATATTTTGAAGGAATGATCCATACTCCAGTGGCACTTATCCTGCACAAACTTCATTCTTCTAGGTTGAAGCGTTCATTTGCAAGAAAACTTTGAATTTTTAGGTTTGACTTCCTTTTTCCCTATATGGATAGAGAATTTTGGAACTCTAAATCAACCATGGATTTTGCTATCTTCTTGAAACTTGACATGCTGAATTAGTTCTCACTGCACTCTCTATGCA
>NW_026005916.1:0-5693 GCF_001458135.2 Marmota marmota marmota | reverse complement strand
GGCTGATGATTGGCTCACAGCGGCCCCAGCAACATCTAGCTGATTGGCTCCTCTGCGGTGATGCTCATTGGGCTGTTTCCCTGCCCTTTCAGACCACGGAGCTGCTCATTGGGGGACTTTTTTGGCTCCGCCCACGTGACCCAGCCAATCGGCCTCAAGAGCAGGAGGATTGGGGGAGGGGGAGAGAAGCTTGTGTGGGAGAGAGAGGCTTGTGGAAAGCCGGTGGTGGCAGTTGAGGCTCTGAGGGTTTTTCCTGAGAGGCTGTTTTGTTTGGCGTGTGTGGTTCTAAAAATAAAGTTAGTTTCTTTTGACAAGTGGCTCCTGATTGTGCCCAGCCAGACTGCGGCACCTTCCAATATATCTGCCCACAGGCCAATGAATTTTGATTACTTTTCACTCAAATGTCCCACCAATTCTAGATTCATTAAGACCAACATCCCTCCCTATTCCACAGGTTATCCCACATAATTTTTTGGTTGTTCTATCATACTTTTCTCTCCTTCTGCCTGTGCTCCACCTCCTTTCATCAGCTATGGCTTCCAGAACACCATCACCAAGCTGTCTTGGTGATGTATTTGCATCTAACATAATATTTTATATACTTTATTCAAAGTTTCTCAAATTTCGGTTCTCTGTGGTTTATTTATACAGTACTGAATTTGAGTGAATTCTGTTATTTACCTACTTCACTGAAGAGCAGTCTTTCAGCATTTTTGGTCTGGTATTAAGAAACTGCTGGGAAGTGCACTCTTTAATCCACCATGTTTCAACTAGCTCTCTACCATCCTTTTAATTTAAAAACAAAATAATCAAATGCACATGCCATTATAATGTTTTCTGAACTAATTTTAAGTGTCTACTTCAGTGATATTAAGCTCATTTACACTGCTGTGTAATTATCATCACTAGTCATCTCTAGAATGTTTTTCAACTTGCAAAACTGAAACTTTATATCCATTAACCTTGTAATATTCCAAATATCCTATATCCTTTTCACACAAACACATATGCATATTCCTTTAATATTGCTCAAAATGTCACAGAGTGGGAGCCTTCTGAGAAACAGGCACCATGAATATCCCCTCTTCAAATCCCAATTCTTATGATCAATTCAAAAAGATTTCAGATATGTCTTTCAGAGTAACAGGAATGAGTTTATTGAAGGTATAGGAAAGGGGGAAGAGGACACTTGTCAAGGGAGAGAGTGCATCCTCTCAGAGAGTAGAGAGACAATATGCCTCTCCTGCATTCCAGTTTTATTGGGGATTCCAGAGAAGTTTCCAGAGAGTCCCACCAGATCTACCTCTTGACTTTTGACTGACAGGAGGGTGACATATGACTTTCAAATTCCCACTGTCATAGCAATTCTAGGTCATTATTATCCATACTAAGCAGTTCTAATTGAATTCTTACCCATACATTCTTATAGATTTTGTTTAGGAGGAAATATACTTACTTCCCAGGGTTTCAGGATCTGGTCCCCAAAGTCTCTTTCAGGGTAATTTGGGCTCCTCTTACCAACATTATTTTGAAAGTGCATTTCTTCTCTAGTGAACATGTAATTTGCTGAAGAATGTGACATATCCAGTTCCCTTAGGATGGGCAGGACTAAAGGTAAATTGCTTCTTGGAAAAGAAAGCCTGTAGGGGTCAGCACAGTGGGCCTTTGTTATAGAATTATTATCTTGGGCTGGGGATGTGGCTCAAGCGGTAGCACACTCGCCTGGCATGTGCTGGGGCGCTGGGTTCGATCCTCAGCACCATATAAAAATAAAGATGTTGTATCCACCGAAAACTAAAAAATAAATATTAAAAAATTCTCTCTATATATAAAAAAAAGAATTATCTTAACTCATGTTCCCACCATCCTCATTTGTCTGTTCACTAACAAAATGATCACCACAGTTAAACAAAAAATTACGCTTAAAATACTATGTGTTTCCACTAGATGTGGATATTAATTTTTTTTGGGGGGGTGGGGAGATAAACATGGTATCTGATTGATTATTTTCAAGCAGTTATAACAATGTAAAATTTCTCTGTTTTCATCAAGATCCTATATTTTGTAGCAGAAAAAATGCTAATTTCAAGTTACATTTTTAAGTAATGTAATGCTGTAAGTTGAAAATGGTATTAGTAGAAGTTCAAAATTATTTTCCCAAATTTTCAATATGACTAATGACATATGTACTGTGCTTGATACTGCTTAGTCACCAAAACCTAAATAGTGTACTTCTGTTATGATTAACAGAATAAAAGCCATGTCCAAGAATGTGGAGCACAACTTTTATAGATGAAAACAATATGAGGAAAAAAGGTAAGCTTAAAAATGAAAGTTATAAGTTAAAGTAATTCTAATTTCTTAAAAATTTAGAGATAAATTGTTTTTCCCAAAGCATTGCTTTTCTTCTAACAGAAACAAGTACTGATGGCTCCTTTACATCATGGGTATTGGTTATTTACCTTTGAGATGCAGTGTTCATAGATTTTTCTAACAGACCAATATTTGGGCATCAAAAGTGAAAATGAGCTCCAGTAGTGCATGCAATGCCACTCTACAATTTGGCCTTTTAAAAACGCTTGTTTTTGAAAGAAGTAATCAAGAAAAATTGGCATAAATAAACCAATGTGTTGATTGCAGTGTACTGGTGGGGCGCCTATAGGTGCCTCTGAGGTATGGGGATTGGATTTTTCTCCTCTGAAGCACAGACTGTTACAACCACTAATTCAAGGATTAGATCTTATATCTTGCAAGTGGTAGTTCTCTAGGTTAGTTATTTTTGTTCTTGTTAGGTTGATTATACCTCAAGTAATATTATTGATAAGTGCACAAGTAAATAAAAGGCAGTGTTCAGATAATACTTTTTATTTAAACTGAACAAATAATTGACTAAGCTGCAATTTAGATATTAAAACAGGAAGATGATCTCCATAGTTTACATCTTTAATAAAATATTATCTAACAACTTAAAATATTGATGTTTTTAATTTGTACTTAGAGATGGTACTATTATTTTTAAATTCCCAAATCTCAATGTTTACATCACATAAACTTTATAATATTTTTAAAAAGTCCCAGCAATAGAAATTGTTAGTCAAAATTAAGCAATTAATATGTGATTTCAAATTAATAAATCATATAAGTAAAAGATCTTCCTTTTCACGGTACTAAAAAAGGACTTCACTTCATTATATAATTGCCATTTCCAGGCTCCAGATGCATTGTTATTTTAATTTTAATTGTAAAAAATCTAACAAATAGTCTTAAGAGTGTGTTATTTATTTCATAAAGAGAAGTAGCATTATGTAAATTTTTACAGGTGTCTCCTTCTGTCCTCTTAAAACTTCCCTCTTCCTGAATCATTTGTGCATGATTTCAAAATTAAACAAGAATTCAGTATTTTCTTAAGATATTTGCTTAATTAATTTCTGATATATGTCAAGTATAGAAGAAGAGTACTTCAAAAAGTTTTAATTTCAAGTATCTACCTTTTACTTAACATTTTGCAAAATGAATAGTTTAAAATAATTATATAAATTATTATGCCCATAGTTATGGAAGGAAAAATATGAAATTCTTGGAAATTATAAATCCTGGGTACATATCTATGCCATGAATGGAGAGAAGTCTGAATTATACTTTCTAGATATTTTCTGTTCCATGTTCTGAATAAATGTATGGTTATATTATAATTGTACATAGATTGGTGACTTTGCAGTTAGTTTGAGGATCACATCATGCATCTTCTGTATTTTCAAACTATTGTAATATGTATATGAATCTTGTATTCTTCAACATAGTGCCAACAGCTATTTTATCCTGTCAAATACAGTTGTGTACTTTCAAATGAGAAAAATAGAGATGGCCAAGGTATTCGAAATGTAATGTGATCCAACTTACTGGAAACTATCATGCCAAGTGAAATAAGCCAGTTCCTGGAAACCAAAAGCCAAAAGTTCTCACTGATAGTTGGATGCTAACATACAATGAGGGGTCATGGAAAGAATAGAAGTTCATTGGATAGACAAAGGGAAGGGAATGAGGATAGATTAAGAAAGATCATAGAATGAATTGAACATAACTTTTCTATGCACGTATGTGAATACATGACCAGTGAAACTTCACATCATGTACAATCACAAGAATCGGATTTTAATTAGAATAAGTTATACTCCAAGTATGTATAATATGTCAAAACAAACTCTACTGCCATGTATATCTATAAGGAAGAAATGTTAAAAAAGACTTAAACAAAAGATATGACAGCATTATTTTAAAATGCAATAAAGCAAACCTGTTTATTTGACTACAATTTCATTAAATAATCATTTAAAAATGATGGGAATGTCAAGATTTTAAAATATCCCTAATTAACAGAAAAATAAATTTATTAATAAAATATTTATTGTGTATTCTTGAAACATTTAACAAATTGTAACTAGGAACAAAAATATACTTTATTAAATTACTATAATGTGAAAAGTGAACAATCAGATATATAAATTCAACAAATTGTCTATTATTCTTATTGCATCTCGTGAATTGTGCTAAGCACTGAATTCAAAACAATCTTTCTAAACACAAAATATCTCACTCTACAAATGAACTCACATAAATTGTTATTTAAAATAAGACATGGTTTATGTAATCTTGAAAAATATTCACAAAGTAGCTTGGGAGAAGATAAAAAAGGAAAGTCTTCTTGGGGGTTATGACACTTGGACTGTGTATTTGACACCAATGAAAACCAAGGGAATTCTAAGAAGCAGAAACAACATGAGTGAAGATAAAGGCACAAACAACTATAAGTATTAAGGCATTCTTGGAGCAAAAAGTATGAGATCAAGATAGAAAAAGAGACTACATCTTAGTAACACCTCCAGAATTTTGTTTTGAACTAGAATTTTAATTAACAACTGGAAGGAACACTTTCCTAATAGAGGTTGAAATTTGTAATTGCTATTTGTATAAATGTGTGCATGTATGTGGTGCATACTAAACAAAGATGTTCAGGTACTGTTGGGCATTACTAATAAATTAAGGAAAATGATATTCTGTATATGAAAAAGGGTACAAAAGAGTGTTACTTGAATATATTACTAAGCAATTTCTTCTACTGTAACTGAGAATACAACTAAATAATTTCTAATATTAATTTGAAAACTGCATTGTAAAACCTAACTAGAACCTTATATTCAATTCTATCAAATTTATAGATATTAGGGAAATTTAAAAAGTTGCATATTGATTTAAATTACATTGAGTTGATGATTGTGAATTTGCTTATATATTTTTATATATATTATATATAATTATATTATATATATATATATATAATTTGATTATTTAAGAAATAAATGTATAGCCTGGACTATTTAAGTTATTAATATGTAATTAAAGAAAACAAATGCTTTGAATATTTGAATAAAATGAAAATATTTGGATGCAGTTTTTGTAAATGAGCCATTGAGAAGATTATAAATATTTTCTTTGTATTGCATATTTTAGTTTAACTGTCTTTCTGAAGCACATGAATATATTTGTACTACATTCTGTTTTAAATTAGTGTGTCGGTCAATGGACTAAAATAAATAAATCATCCATCATGTTGATATGATATAGCCCTTAGTTTCTTGAAATAAAATATAAATATTTAGTTTTAACAACAACAACAACAATAATAATAATAATAA
>NW_026005915.1:0-5694 GCF_001458135.2 Marmota marmota marmota | reverse complement strand
CTATCCCATTTTCAGCCTCCCAAATTTTACTATTTATACATAGGATAATTTTATGTATACAGCTAAGGAGTTTGAATTAATACATTCTTCCATGAATTCCCCCTGTCTATTCATTAGAGTTCTCCTCCAAATTTGCTAAATTAAATTAATCCCATACACTCACTCCTTTCCCCCTGAACATAGCATCCTACCCCTGACCCCCAGTTCTCTATATAGGACCAGAAATGGTATGCCTTTTATGAAACTAATCACTATATTCTAAATAATAATTGAAGCCAACATCTGTAGACATAAAGTCTAAATATAAATGTATTTATAATGGTTAGGCATAGGCTTCAGGTTAGGGTTAGATTTAGAGTTAGGTTTTGATCTCTGGTTAGGGCTAGGGCTAAGGATAGGACAATAGTTAGGATTAGGGTTAGGGTTAGGTTTAGGGTTATGATAAGGGTTAGAATTACAACTAGTGATAGAGCTAGTGTGAGAGATAGAGTTAGTCTTAGGTTTAGGGTTAGGGTTTATGTTAGGGTTAGGGATAGAGCTAAATTAGGGCTAGTTTTAGGATAGGTTTATGCCTAGTGTTATGGTTAGAGTTAGGGTTACGTTTATGGTAATGGATTGGGTTATAGCTAGGTTGAGGGCTAGGGCAAGTGTTAGTATTATGGTTAGGGCTAGGGTTAGGGTTAGGGTTATGATTAAAGCTAGGTTTAGGGATAGGATGAGGGCTAATGTTTGTGTAGGGTTTAGGGCTAGTATTAGGGCTAGGGCTAATGTCAGGTCTAGGGTTACAGTTAGGGATAGATTTAGTGTTAAGTTTATGGCTTGGTCCAGTGTAGGGGTTAGTTTTAGAGAAAGGGTCAGTTTTAGAGCCAGGATTATATTAGGGTCAGATCAAGATGAGGATTTGGGGTAGGTTAGGGTTTAGATTTAGGGCATGAATTATCATTAGGTTTAGGGTTAAGTTAATGAAAGGGTTAGGTTTAGCGTTTAGGTGTGCTTTAGTGTAATGGATAGGGTTAGGTTTAGGCCTAGGGTTATCAGTAGGGCAATGGATAGGGTTAAACCTAAGATTAGGGGTAGGGTTATGTATAGGATTAGGGCTTTTGTTTGGGTTAGGGTTAGGTTTATGTTTAGGGTTAAAGCTATGTTTAAGGGCTGGGAATGTGGTTCAAGTAGTAGTGTGCTCACCTGGCATGCATGGGATGCTGGGTTTGATCCTCAGCACCACATATCAACAAAGTAAAGATGTTGTGACCACCAAAAACTAAAAAATAAATATTAAAAAAAGCTAGGTTTAGGACTCTGATTAAGGCTAGGTTTTGGGTTAGGTTAGGGCTAGGGTTAATGTTATGACTATTGTACGAAGTAGGGTTATGATTAGCACCAGTGATAAGGTCAGGGTTAGGGCTAGGTCTAGTGTTAGGGTTCAGTTTACGGTTATGATTATGTTTAGAGCTAGGTTTAATGTTAGGATCAGAGTCAGAGTCCGGATTAGTTTTCAGGTTAGGGTTACGAATATAATTAGAGATAGGATTATGGATAGCTGTAGGGTTAGGGTTTGGTTTAGATTAAGTGTTAGGGTTAGGATTATGATTCTGTTTTGTTTTAGGTCTAGGGATAGAGTTAGGGCTAGTTTAGGATTAATGTTAGGATTAGGGCTAGTGTTAGTGTGAGGTTTAGGCTTAGGTTTAGGGTTAGATTTAGAGTTTGGATTAGATCTAGGCTTTGAGCTAGGGCTAAGGATAGGGCTAGGATTAGGGCTAAGTTTAGAGCTACGTTTAGGGCGATGGTAAGGAATAGGGTTAGAACTAGGTATAGGGCTAGGGTTAGAATTTGAGTTAGTCTTAGGATAGTGTTAGAGTTAGGGATAGGGCTAAATTATGGCTGGGATTAGGGCTAGGTTTAGTGTTAGGGTTAGGCCTATTTTTAGGACTAGGATTAGTGTTAGTATTAGGGTTATGGTTAGGTTTAGGTTAAGGAAAAGGATTATAGAACTTTTAGTCTAGGGTGAGGATTAGAATTAGGGTTAGGGTTAGGGTTAGGTTTATGATTAAGGTGAGGTTTATGGCTAGGATGTGGGCTAACGTTTGTGTTAGGGTTAGGACTAGGATTAGAGCTAGGGCTAATATCAGGTCTAGAGTTACAGTTTGGGAGAGTTTTAGGGTTAGGTTTATAGCTAGGTATATTGTTAGGGTTAGGTTTCTTGTTAGGTTCAGGTTTAGAGCTATGTGTATTATTAGGGTCAGAGTCAGGGTTATTGTTTTTATTAGGTTAAGGCTAAAGTTATCATTATGGTTAGGGATAGGTTAATGATAGTTTTAGGTTTAAAGTTCAGGTTAGGTGTACGGTAATGGATAGGGTTAGGGTTTGGCATAGGATTAGGGTTTGGCCTAGGGTTAGCAAAAGCTTTAGCGTGATCATTAGGGTAATGAATAGGGTGAGAGCTAGTGTTAGGTCTAGTGTTATGCTTAGGATTAGGTCTAGGGTTAGGCTTAGGTTTAGGGTTAGGGCTAAGGTTAGGGTTATGGTTAGATTTAGTGTTAAAGCTAGGGTAGGGCTTGGGTTAGGACTAGGTTTTGTGATAGGTTAGGTCCACAGCAAATGTAAGAACTTGTTATAATTAGGGCTAGTTTTAGGATTAATATTAGAGCTAAATATAGTTTTAGGTTTAGGGTTATGTTTAGAGCTATGGTTAGTGTTAGTGTCAGGGTCAGTGTTTAGTTTAGGGAAATGGTTAATATGAAAGCCAATATTAGGACTAGGGTTAAGTCTAGGAGAAGGGTTAGACCTTGGCTTTAGGCTAAGGGTTATTGTTAGGGCTAGGGCTAGGTTTTTCTTTATGTCTAGAGCTAGAGTTATGGCTAGATTAGGACTAGGTTTATGTCTAGGGTTAGTGTTAAGGTTAGGTTTAGGTATTAGGTTAGTAGTAAGGCTTGTGTTAGGGTTTAGTTTAGGGTTAGATTCAGGTTTAGACCTATGATTAGTATTAGGGTCAGAATAAGGGTCAGGGTTACGGTTAGCGTTTGGGTTATGGTTAGAGCTAGAATGAGGATTAGATTTAGGACTAATAATAGGGTTAGTGTTTTGATTAGGTTAAGGATTAGGGTTAGGATTAGGATTAGCATTAGGTTCAGGGATTGGCTTAGGTTAAGGGATAGGGTTAAAGCTAGGTTGAGGTCTTGGGTTAGGGCTAGGGTTAGGGTTAAACTAGGTTGAGGGCTTGTATTAGGGCTAGTTGTTGTGTTAGGATTATGGCTAGGGTAAGAGCAATGGCTAATGTGATAACTAGGGTTTTTAGGGTTAATTTTAGGGTTATGGTTAGGGGTTAACCTGTAGTGTTAGGATAAAGTTTAAGGTTAAGGTGAAATTTAGAGCTAGTGTTAGTGTTAAGTTAATAGTCAGGGTATGGTTTAATTTTAGGATAAGGGTTAGGACTCGAATTAAGGCTAGTGTTACTATAAAGGTTTGGTTTAAGGTTAGGGTGCTGTTTAGGGCTAGGGTGAGTGTTATGATATGAGTCAAAGTCAGGGTTAGTATCAAGGTTAAGTTTAGGACTCGAATTAGGGCTAGTGTTAGGTCTAGGTCTAGTGTTAGGGTTTGGTTTAAGTTAAGGTTTAGGGTTAGGGCTATTGCTCGGTTTTCTTTTACTGCTAGGGTTAGGGTTAGGGCTATTTTTATGATTAGTGTTAGGGCTATTTTTATGATTAATGTTACGGCTAAGTCTAGTGTTAATGTTAGGCTTAGGCTTAGGTTTAGGGTTAGATTTAGTGTTAGGGTTAGATCTAAGGTTAGGACTAGGAATAAGGATTAGGCAATGGTTATGGCTAGGATTAGAGCTAGTGTTAGGGCTTGGGTTAGGATTATGGTAATGAATAGTGTTAGAAGTAGAGATAGGGCTAGTGTGAGAGTTAGAGTTAGTTTTAGGACTAGGGTTAGGGTTAGGGTTAAATTAGGGCTAGGATTAGGGCTAGGGTTAGTGTTTCCCATAGGCCTACCATTAGAGTTAGGGTTAGGGTTAAGTTTAGGTTAAGGAATGGTGTTATAGTTAGGTTTAGAGATAGGGTGATGGTTAGAATTAGGGTTAGGGCTATGGATAGGGTTAAGATTATGATTAAGGCTAGGTGTAGGGCTAGGATGAGGGCTATGGTTTGTTTCAGGGTTAGGGCTAAGATTAGGGCTAGGGTTAATATCAGATCTAGGGTTATGGTTAAAGATAGTTTTAGGGTTAGGTTTACGGCTACATGTAGTATAAGGTTTAGGGTTAGGGTCAGATTTAGAGCTAGGGGTATTATTAGGGTCAAGGTGTGGGTTAGAAGTTTGGGATAGGTTAAGGTTTAAATTTAGGGCTCAAATTAGCCCTAATTAGTTAGTGTTAGTTAAGGTTAAGTTAGTGTTAGTGTAATAATAGGGTGAGGTTACGGGTTTAGTTTTGTTTGAGGGTAATGCATAGCTTTAGGTTTAGGGATAGGGTAAGGTTTAGACCAAGCGTTTTGGTTACAGCAATGGATAGGGTTAGGATTAAGGTTATGGTTTTGATTAGGGCTAGGTATAGGGATATATTTAGGGTTAAAACTCCAGTTAGGGCTCAGATTAGGGCTAGGTTTTTGGTAAAGTTAGTGCTAGGGTTAGGGGTAAGGCTAATGTAAGTACCAGGGTTACAATTATGGCTAAATTATTCTTAGGTTTAGTGGTAGGTCTAGTGTTAGGTTTAGGATTAGGGATAGGGTGATATTTAGACTAGGGTTAGTATTATGGTCAGAGTCAGGGTTAGTGTTAGTTCTAGTTTTCTTCTTAACACTAGAATTAGAACTAAGGTTGGGGTTAGGGTTAGGGTTTGGTTTATATTAAGGGTTAGAGTTAGCGCTATGGCTCGGTTTTGTTTTAGGACTAGGGCTAGGATTAGGATTATTTTTAGGATTAGCTTTAGGGTTAGCACTAGTGTTAGGTTTAGGTTTAGGCTTAGGGTTAAAGTTACATTTAGAGTTAGGCTTAGGTTTAGGCTTAGGGTTAGGGTTAAATTTATAGTTAAAATTAGATCAAAGTTAGGGCTAGGGCTAATGATAGGGCTAGGTTTAGGGCTAGGGTTAGTGCTAGGATTAGGGTTCTAGGTAAGGGATAGGATTAGAACTAGCAATGGGGCTAGGGTGAGAGTTAGATTTAGGGTAATGGATACAATTAGATGTAGATTTAGGGGTATGTTTAATTTTAGATTGATGTTTAGGATAGAGTTAGGTCTATTTTTTATATTTAGGGCTAGGGTTAGTTCTAGGGTTAGGAATAGGGCTAAATTAGGGTTAAGATTCGGGCTAGGGTTAGTTTTCCAGTAAGGACTAAGGTTAGGTTTAGGGTTAGGATTAAGGCTAGGTTTAGGGCTAGGATAAGGGCTGGGGTTTGTGTTAGGTTTAGGGCTATGATTAGGGCTATGCCTAATGTCAAGTCCAGGCTTACAGTTGGGGATAGTTTTAGGATTAGGGTTATGGCTAGGTCTAGGTTAAGGGTTAGGTTTAGTGTAAGGGTCAGCTTTAGAGCTAGGAGATTTATTAGGGTCAGGGTCAGTGTTAGAGTTTGGTTTACGTTAGTGTATAGGTTTAGGGCTTGAATTAGCATTAGGTTGTGGGTTAGGGTAATGATAAGGTTTTGTTTAGAGTTTACAGTAGGTTAAGGATAATTGATAGGGTTAGGGTTAGCAATAGGGGT
>NW_026005914.1:0-5695 GCF_001458135.2 Marmota marmota marmota | reverse complement strand
TCCCTCCCTCTCCCTCTTCTTTGAATTCTCTTCATAAAATCTCAGCTCTAATTCAACCACTAGCTTTATCCATGTTCCCACTCCTAAAGCTGAATGTTTCTGCCTCATTCTGAGTCTTGCTTGATAATTTTGCTTTATATTTTACTGAGAAAATAAAATAAAAACAGTGAAGAGGTTTTTCTAATCAACCTTCATCATTTCCACTCACCAACCAGCATTGTTCATTATTCTCCACTTATTCTGCATGCCTTATTTTTGATGTGGAAAAATTTTTCCACAATATTTGTTAAGATAAATTATTCCACATGAGTATTAGATACTGTGACTGCTTCTTTGTTTGAGAGTATCATCCCAACAATTCCTTTCTTTCTGGCATCCCGTTTTCATTCTCCAGTGGATCATTCTCATCAGCATAAAAATGGTAACACTTTCCATTTTAAAGATATCCCTTGATCCTACTGAAGGATCCAACTTAACCCAGTTCCTCTACCCATTATGCAACAAACATTTCCAAAGCACAAAAAGATACTGTATTCATAGTCCTGAATTTCTCTCCATTCTTATTCTCTTAAATTTATTTAAACTTTTCCCCATAAAACTTCACTGAAATTTTGTCTCAATATCCCAGTAATCTTTATGTGGCTAAATCAAATGCCCATCTCTCAGTTATAATTGCATTTGATCTATCAGCAATAATTGATGCACATTAAACAATTTCTTCACCTTGCTTTTTCCAGAGCAACAGGCTCTTCTCATTTTCTTCCTATATCAATATTTTTTCTACTAAATCTTTTTGATAGTTATCTCTTATCCCTATTATTTCCTTTTCTTCTCTTTTTCTCACTTACCTACTTGTTCTGAAATGTCCTTTATTAGCATTTGGTTAATGTTTGCATAATATTCCATTTTCTATATGTCATAAGAAAGAATTATCTGCAAAAAAGTGTTTACTTAGTGTTTTCTTTTTTTCTCTCTGATTAAATAGATTCTAATTTCAACTGAAATTTCACTTTACCTGTACCATAGGAAATATAAAATAATATGCTTCCAAATCTGCCTTTGCAAAATTTGTGCTTATTGATGTCATACCTATTAATTTTTATAACAGCTTTATTGAGATGAATTATATATCAGAAATTCAATGCCTAAAGTACACAGCAGTGATTTTTGTATACTTATAGTCTTGTACAATTATCATCACTAAATGCATCTAGATTTGCATATGATATAAACATATAATGTATTGAATTTCATTTTTTCATTAGACAAAGGATGGGTAAACATTTTCTGCAGAGAACCAGATAATAAATATCTTATACTTCGTGAGTCTTATGATCTCTTTCACACTGGCCACCTCTGCTATTAACATGGAAAGAGGCATAGACAATATATAATGATTTCCTTTTTTACCTTGGTTTTCAATAGTTTAAATCTAATATCCCTCTGTATGTGTGTGTGTTAATTTTTCTTGGTGTTCTCTGAGTTTTGTGAATCTGTTCTTTGGTATCTATCATTGATTTTCGAAAATTCTCAAACATCATTTCTTTAAATATTTCTTATGTGCCAACCTTTTTCTAATCTGCTTCTGAGATTCCAAATACAGAATCCCAAAGCAGATTAAACACTTTGTATTGCTACACAGTTCTTAGATGACCTGTTTTTTTTTCACTCCTTTTCCTCTTTGTCCTAGTTCCAGCATCTTATAGTAATCTATCTTCAAGTCTCCTGATTTCTTTTCTTTAGTTGCACTAATTCTACTATGAATTCCCACCAAAAACATTGCTTATTTCTGTTAGTATGTCTTTCATTTCAAGAATTTCCATTTGATTCTTTCTTGTAGTTTTATACTGTCTGCTGAAATTACCCATCTGATCATACAGGCTGTTCACCTTTCCACTAGATCCTGTAGTATATTAATTATTTGATGTGGGGACAAGTGCATGGAATACTGCATACATGGCATATGTTAAAAAAAGTGGCAAACCACTCCCTCATGCTAGGCGTGTGAATGGCAAACTGCTTACCCCATAAGCACAGCCCTGAGTGTGAAGCCACGTGTTGCAGTTGCTGTGCTTGCTTCATAGCCCACTCCTCGATAGGTCACTGCAAAGATAGTAAGAAATTGTATTTGTGGCTGCCTATAATCTGCTTAGCTACTGCCTAAGTATATGTCCATGGTAAACTGCGCTATAAAATCAGACCTGCTTCCTGCTTGGTCTCTCTGGAGATCTTGTTTAGCAACTCCACAGTCACACTCTCCTCTACCCTGTTCTGTGGACCTACTCACTGGACAAGAGAGAGCCCACACAATTTAAAATTCCACATTTGATAGCTATTATAATATCTGTTTCATTTCTTAATTGTTTTCTGTTTATTACTTTAAAGTATTTTGATTGGTCTGCTTACAAGATATATATATATCATAGGTTTTTGGTGGTATTTTTGAAAATTGGACATCACACAAAGGAAAGTTGTAACTGAGATAAATATACTGCATGCCTGGAAATGGGTACCTTTTCCTTCTGCTAGGTTTTTAACCTCAAAAATATCTCTTCTTCTCTCTTCACTCTTGTCCTTCCCCAAGCAGTAGACTGCCACTACTCTTTAGCCTGGTGATATAGACATGGGTGGAATCCTGTGGTCCTGATTAAGCCTTAGTCTTAGGCACTGTGTCTCTGGTCCTGACAGTGAAGCTTGTCAACAATCCTTCTCTGCCAAGCTATACTATAGGTTTGGGCCCAGCACATATTTCTGCCTCTTCCCTGGAGTACATGGGTAGAGTTTTTTTTTGTTGTTGTTTGTTTGTTTGTTTTTGTTTTTTTAATTTCCCTCAATGGCAAATTGTGTTCACTTTTCCTTAAGAAGGGTAGAGTTTACTTTCCTTCCCTCAGAGTCTTGTAATTCTGTTCCATAGGGGAAATAGAAGAGAAGTATAGAGGTGAGTCTTTGTGTCTCTCCCACACCAGCTGCTGTATCTCCCTCTCAGATCAACACCAAGAGAGGTAATTCCTGA
Organism: Marmota marmota marmota; assembly: GCF_001458135.2. Classification (NCBI taxonomy): domain Eukaryota; kingdom Metazoa; phylum Chordata; class Mammalia; order Rodentia; family Sciuridae; genus Marmota; species Marmota marmota. The sequence continues at coordinate 2,682 of NW_026005914.1, read as the reverse complement.
AGACTCTTGCTTTGCCTCTATTCCTGTTTGTGAACCACTAGAAAGGCCACTGGAGAAGAGTATGTAAATAAGTACAAATCCTCCTTGTATCTGCAGTCCTCAGAGGTTCTGTGTTCTTTGTCTGGTCTGTTCTCGGCCTTTAGCAATTCATTACAAGTTTTAACTTTACTTTTTAAGAGTTTCTGGATAATTTTGATCCAGGTAAGTAAGTGCTTTTGTCATTTCTTAGATTTCAGGTTAGTTTCTTGTGCTTATATCTTTATCATAGACTTACTATAAATCATAAACCTTAGATTGCCACATTTTGTCTCCCTTCTTTTTCCACTAGCTTCCCCATATGAGGGTAAACATATAGTACTTATCTTTCTGAGTCTGGCTTCTTTCACTTAACATTATGCATTCCAGTTCCATCCATTTTCCTGCAAATGACTAATTTCAATCTTTGTGGCTGAATAAAATTCCATTGTGCACATATGCCACTTTTTCTTTATCCATGCATCTGTTGATGGATACCTAGTCTGTTTCTGCAACTTGGCTCTTGTGAATTTTGCTACAATAATCATGGGTATGCATGTATCTCTAAAGTATGCTCACTAAAATACTGTTGCATAAATACTAAGTAGTGGTATATTTGCATCATATGGGAGTTCTACTTTTAGTTTTTCAGGAACCTCAACAATAATTTCCATAGTGCATGCACTAATTTACAGTCCCACCAGTAATGGAAGAGTTTCTTTTCTCCACATCCTTGCCAGCATTAATTGCCAAACACACATCAGGATATTTCCACTTTCCTTCTTGTTGGCTAAATATTTTTCCTCCATATATCTGTTTATAACACTAGCTCACACACTTTAAAGCTTTATTTAAATATCACTATCTCATAAAATCTTCTCTGAACACCTTATTTAAATCTGAACTTCCTCACCTCTGAGGAACCCTCGCTCTTTTTCCTATTTTGATTTTTCCCTTTAATAACCTTAATCACATATAGTATAGTATGCATTTTACTTGTCTATGTGTTTCTATCTTCATTTTAACTCCACTAGGGTGTAAACTCCACAAGGGTAGAAATTTTTATTTCTTTGTTCTTCATATTTGCATTCTTAATAAATAGTACCTCATGAATATAATTACACAAGAAATAAATTTTGTATAAATAAGTGAATAATAGTCGATATGAAGAGAAATACTCCAAAGTTTTAAAACTTTATCATCCATTGACTTTTTAATTATGCTTTTACATTATTTAATTATTTAATTATAATTTTTATATTCTTTTTCCAAGTGAATCTTCCTGAGTACCAAATTGTGATAATTCTTCTATTGGGGATGCTCCATTTTAACCTAGAGTGAAAGCTCATATTGGGACACATCCAAAGTTAAAGATAGATATATCAGAGAACAGCATACTTTTTCTAAAGGGTCAGATAATTTAGTCTGCAGACTGCCAATTACATTTGTTTCCTGTTACATATTCTAGTTTGTCCTTTTTTTCCCTATGGTACAAACATATTTTTAAATGTCCTTAGCTAAAAACTTACATAAAAACAGACGTAGATTTGGCCCACAGGTCATAGATGGTTAACTTTTTGTTCAGGATCAATATGCTCCCATCTTACATTTTGCTTATATACCCACTGCTCTTCCTATTCAGGATTACAAACCCAATGCCAAAGAGAAATAGATATTTTCTTTTCTTCAAAATTTACACAAATCACCAATGCACATCCGTAATAAATGCCCTTAGAATAAGGCTACAACATCTCCCACCTGTACTGTGGACCAATTTTTCAGGATATAAATATGTAAACTCATATAATATTCCATAGTACTGGAAAACTTTTTTCCAAATTGGTTCTTATTATTTAGAAATCTGGAAAATTAAAATATAATATTACTTGTGTTTCAGCCTGGAGATGTAGAGATCTAAAATTTGTGTCACTCTCACAATTATAAGATTTAAAAATCTGGAAATTCTTCATATTCATAATTTTTCTTGAACCCATCAAAGAATCAAGGTTGAAGGGCAATCCTATACCCCCAACTCTGAACAAAAACATGTGTATACAAGGAGAAACAAGGCATGCTCACAGAAGGAAACACATGTTGATTTCTAGCCATAAAACCTACCTTATTATCTAACACAATTCTATGTTTCAATGACAGAAACAATAAAAAATACAAGGTATATAAAAAGGCAAGAAAAGACAATCTGAAGAGACAAAATACTCATTGGATAAAGACTCAAATGTGTAACAGGTATGAAAAGTATTGGACCCAGAATTTACAATAACTTTGATAAATTTTTAAAGCCCCTCTTATAAAAAGGGTAGACAGAATGTATGATCACATAGGTAATTTCTTTAGAGAGATGGAAACTATAAGAACAAAGTAGAAATGTTAGAAATATATTTTCTCAATTCCCCTTGAATAAGAGCATTTCACATACAGAAATACCACAGCAAAGATTACCTGATAAATTTGTATAGACACTAAATACATACAATGTCATATATATAATTTTTTCCCAATTTAATTCCATTTAATTTTGTTCTATATGTTTTACTTTTATTTGGAATTTCTTCATTTTATAATTAGAAATTAATTCTTTCTATTGGGGGTACTGGGGATTGAATTCAGAGGTTTAACCACTGAGCCATATCCCCAGCTCTATTATAT
>NW_026005913.1:3721-5697 GCF_001458135.2 Marmota marmota marmota | reverse complement strand
TAAAACAAGACCTAATCCTAAGCATAAGCCTAGCTCTAACCTTAACTCTAACTGTAAACATTACCCTAAACATAACCTTTACCATAATGCTAACCGTAGGCTTCACCCTAACCCTATCGCTTTCCCCAAACCTATCAATTACTCTAAACCTAACCCTATCATTATGCTAACCATAACCCTAATGTTAATTTGAGCCCTAAACCTAACATCAAACCTAAACCAAACCCTAACACTGACCGTGACACTTATAATTCCCCAAGCTATAAACATGACTAATACCATACCTAACCCTTACACTAGACCTAGCCACAAAACTAACCCTAAGACTATTGCTAACCTTAACCCTAGACCTGATATTAACCCTAGACATAACCCTAGCCCTAACCCTAACACAACCCTAGCCCTTATCCTAGCCCTAAACATAGTCCTAATTTTATCCCTAACCCAAACCCTAGGCCTGACCCTAACACTAATCCTAGCCCTAATCTTAGCCATAATTTTGCCCTATCCCTAACTCTAACCCTAACCTTAGCCCAAAGACTAACTCTAACTCTCACCCTAACCTTAACTCTAGTTCTAACCCTATCCCTTACTAGAACCCTAATCCTAGCCCTAACCCTTGGTCTAACACTAGCCCTATTCAGAGCCATGATCACAACCCTAAATCTAACCCTAACTCTAAATCTAACCCTAACCCTAAGCCTGAACCTAAACCTAACACTAGCCCTAACACTAACGGTAATCCTAAAACTAGCCCTAACACTAGTACTAAAACAAAACCGAGCCATAGCCATAACCCTAAACCTTAACCTAAACCAAACACTAACTCTACACCTAGTGCTAACCATATCCATAATTCTAGTATTAACCCTGATCCAAAAACTAACCCTGACCCTGACTCTTACCCTAACACTAACCCTGGCTCTAAACATCATCATTACCGTAAACCTCAACCTAACAATAGACCTAGCCCTAACCCTAACCATATAACTAGCGCTAATCATAACCCTACTTCATATATTTGATGTAGCCTTAACCCTAGCCTTAAGTTAACCAAAACCTAGCTTAATCTGAGTCATAAACCTAGCTTTAACCCTAAACTTAAACCTAACCCTAAACCAAAACAGGCACAAATTCTATACATAACCCTAGCCCTAACCTTAGGTCTAAACCTATCCATTACCTAACAATAACCCTAACCCTTAAGCTAACCCTAGGCCTAATTCTAACCCTATCCATTACACTAAACCAAAATTAAACCCTAAAACTAACCCTGTAATTATCCTAAACCTAAACTCTAACCTAACCCAAACCCTAACACTGACCTGACCCTAAAAATAATCATAGATATAAAACTGAATCTTACCCTAAACCTAATCCTTACACTGGACCATGTCATAAACCTAACACTAAATCTAGCCCTAACTATAACCCTAGACCTGACATTAGACCTAGCCCTAATACTAACCCTAACCCTAACACAAACCCTAAACCTTATCCTACCCATAAACCTAGCCTTAATCATAACCCTAAGCCTAACTAAGCCCTAACCCTAATACTAAACCTTGCCCTAGCCCTAAACCTAGCCAAAACCACATTGCTTTCCATAAAGGTAACCCTAACTCTAACCCTAACCCTTTTTGTCACAATTGCCCTATTCTTAGCAAAAGTTTTAACACTAGATCGAAACCTAACTTTAAATCTAACCCTAACTCGATGCCTAAGCCTAAAACTAGCCCTAAACCTGATGTTAATTCTAAAACTAGATCTAACCCTAGCCCTAACACTAACCCTAGCCATAATTTAGCCCTATCCATAACCCTAACCCTAACCCTAGCCCTAAGAATAACTCTAATTCTCACTTTGGCTCTATCACTCATTCTAATCTTATACCTTCCCATAAATCTAACCCTATCCCAAATCCTAGTCCTAATCCTTGCCCTATCTTTAGCCCTAGCACTAACCTTAGATAAAAA
>NW_026005913.1:0-1540 GCF_001458135.2 Marmota marmota marmota | reverse complement strand
GTCCTATCCATGATACTAGCCCTAACCCTAACACAAACCCTAGCCCTTATCCTAGCCCTAAACATAGCCTTAATTATAACCCTAACTATAACCCTAGGCCTAACATTAGAGTTAGGATTAGATTAAGATAGTGTTAGGTTTAGGTTTCAGGTTAGGTTTTAGGTTTCACTAACCCTAGCCCTAATCTTAGACTGAATTTAGCCCTATATCTAACCTTAACCCTAACTCTAGCTCAAAGATTAATTCTAACTCTCACTTTAGTCCTAACCCTAGTTCTAACCCTATACTTTACTGGAACCCTAATCCTTGCTCAAACCATAGATCTAACACTAGCACAATTCATAGCCCTAGTAGCAATCCTAGATCTAAACTTAACTCTAAATGTAACCCTAATCATTGGCCAAAACCTAACCCTAACCCTAGCCCTAACCCTAAGGCTAATCCTAAAACTAGCACTAACACTAGCCCTAAAAAAATTAAAAAAAAGCCATAGACCTATCCCTAACCCTTAATGTATACTAAGACCTAACCCTACACTTAACCATAACTCAAGCCTTAATTTGAGTTTTAAGCCAAACAGTAAAACTAACTCTGACCCTGACTCTGACTTTAACACTAACCCTAGCTCTAAACATCACCCTAACCCTATACCTAAACCTAACAATAGACCTAGCCCTAACCCTAACATTAAAATTAGCCCTAATCACAACCCTGGTACTTATATTAGTCGTTCCCCTAAACCTAGCCTTAACCCAAAACCTAGCCTTATTCTGAGCACTATACCTAGATTTACCCCTAAACCTAAAACTATCATTAATCATAACTATAATCCTAGCCATAAACCTAGATTTAACCCTAACCCTAAAACTAAGCCTAACCCTATTAATAATCATAACAATAACCCTAGCCGTACCCCTATCTCTAACCCTATCCATTACCCTATCCATAACCCTAAACCCTATTGCTAAGCCTGGGCTTAAACCTAACCATATCCCTAATCCTAACCCTATCTATTACCCTAAACCTAACATGAAACCTAAACCTAAAACTATCATTAACCTAATCCTAACTCTAATGCTAATTTGAGCCCTAATATTAAGCATTAACCTATCCAAAACTATAATTGCGACCCTGACCCTAATAGCACCCTTAGCTCTAAACCTGACCCTAACCCTAAACCTAACCCTTATACTAGACATAGCCATAAACCTAACCCTAAAACTATTTTTAACTGTAACACTGGACTTGAAATTTGCCCTAGCCATAATCCTAGCCCTAAACCTAGAATTAATCCTAGCCTGAACCATAACCTGATCCCTAACCCTAATTCTATTCCTTACCCTAGGCCTAAACCTACCTATAAACTCATCCTGTACCCAAAAACTAACCAAAACCCTAAACTTAACCCTAACCCTCACCCTAAACCTAGGCCTAACAAAAAGCCTAGTGCTAATCCTAGCCTTTATTTAATCCTATCCTAACCCTCAACCTAGCCATAAGACTAACTCTAACTCTCACCCTATCCCTAGCCCTAACCCTA
>NW_026005912.1:0-5699 GCF_001458135.2 Marmota marmota marmota | reverse complement strand
ACATTATTATTATTAAGGACTTGATCCCCAGACTGTGGTGCGATTGAGTCGTGGCAAATTATCAGGAGGTCAGACCTAGTGAAAGGAAGTTAGGTCATTGAGAACATACCCTTGAAGGATCCCCAGCCTCTGCTCTCTCTTTCTCTCTCTGCTTTCTGGCCACCATAAAATGTGGAGTGTTTCTTTACCACATGTTCCCACATGATGTTTTGTCTTACCACAAGTCCCCAAACAACAAAGCCAAACAACCATGGATTGAAATCTTCCCTCTTTTTAAATTAATATTCTCAGATATTTTGTGACAGTGCCAGAAACATGACTGACATTAAATTGCCTTAAAATTATTAGAAAGTAGAGTTATATGTCTTTTATGTGATCATCAAATAAAAACTAGCAGACTATTCTTTGTAAAATTTGAGAGTTCTTGGGTAACACTACTTTATCAACAATATTTCAACACTACTTTATCAACAACTCTACTGTGTTTTCTGTCTTACTTTCAACAAAGAAATGTAGCTCTTTCTTTACTAATTTTTCTATGAAATTTGACAGATATGGTTTCCAATAATAACTTTAAAAATAATGTTCCTGCTAAAGTACTAGTTAATAAGCTATTGATAATAAAATTGCATTAAATTTTGATAATGATAACTAACTCAGAGCTGATAAAATATTTTAAAAGGACGAGAAGTCATGTAAAGAGCATAATTTCATTTCATGGCTGACAAATTTTCTTTTTAATCTGGGAGCATGATATTTTATGTCTAACTCTATATAGTATAAAGGGAAATACACCAGAGAATTAGTTTGTTGCCACTATATTTTCCATATTGTAAAATATACTTGGGAGAATTTGTTGAACTATATAAAAGCAAAGGTATTCTAAATATCATTTTTGTGAAAAATTATCAGAAGTTTTGAATACACAGATAAATTATGTGATATAAAGCCATAGGTCTGAAACATAGTCCACATGTTAATAAGTTTCACTAGAAGAAAGAAAAGAAGACATAGAGCAAGGGTGGGAAGAATAAAGAAATATTTTCCATTGAAGTGATGCTGATAGTTCTAAGTTTATCTACCTATTATTTTTAGAGCTTTTATAATGTTATAGAGACTTTAGGAGTTGAAGATAAAACATAGACATAAAGTTCCTGACTCTGTGGAACTTCCTTTCTATTAAGTATAAGTGCAGGACAACATAGTAGTCAAAACACATATTAAGATTGTGACAAAATGCTGTATGGGAAAATAGGATCAAGAATGCTTTGAGTTGAGTTTCAATTAGAAGTACTGACAGGGTACCTATTAAAAACTTACACTGGAGCAATGTTCTGGAGGAAATTATTAATTAGCAGATGAAACACACAGAATGTTACCTATAGAAGCAAAAAGTGAAAGTCAGATTCCCCTAGTGTCTGAAGATGGGGCTAACACCATTCATAGAGAGTTTGGACATGTGGTATTATGAAAGAGTAGTTGAGAAGGTGTCTGGAAGGCCCAGTTTGGGCTTTGGGTCTCTCTGTCTACTGGACATCTAGCTGGCAACACTGAGCAGGCCAATGAGTTCAAGCCAGAAGGTTAGGGCAGTGGCCAGGGACAGATGTGTAATCCTGGTGATCATCAGCATGAAGGTGGATTGTGGCAGGGGAGGTTGCCAAGGAAAGGAGTTCAGGAAGAAGAAAGAGCAATTGCAAGGTCTGGACCCCAACACATTGCATTATTCAAAAGTCAAGGAGGTGAGGAGGATTCAGGGAGTGAGATTGGGAGAAAGCTGTTAGTGAGGGAAGAAGAGAACCAGAAGCATGAGTGGTTCTGGAGGCACATTAGATCTTGGGTGGAAGATATAATAGTGATCAATGAGCCACTGAGTTAAATGCTGCTAACATGTTAAAAAAATAAGATGTGAGCATTGACTACTGGGTATAAGTGGTTCTGTGGTTCTAAAGAGGTGCACAATATTTAAAAATATCATCAGATATCCAGATATCTATTTTTTTATTATTTAACAATGAAAATATTATTTTATATCAGCAAATGCTTTTAATTTCAGGCATATAATGTCCTGAAATCAAAACAATAGTTCTCTTTCTCATAGAATTTTTAGGTAATGCTATTTTTAAGAATAATGCTCTTAAACATTGTGAAAACATGTCTGAGAAAATGAATAATTATTTATTATACCTTATCTAATCTACTATAAGATGGAATTACATCATTATTTTAAATTTCAGTAAGAAAATAATGTTGCCATTCAACTACGGCTTGGCATTGATTGTACAATGCCATTGATTTCAGAAAACTTAAAATAAGAAAAAATGCCCATATTAAGATTTATGAAATATTACTGTATTAACTTTTTATAACTACACTAAGATGTCCATTCTATTTACATGATAAAGAATGAAACAAATGATAAATATTATAATCTATAGTGCTTTTGAGGAATAAGAAACTGTTCCCATCAAACAATAAACAGTATACTTAATTAGATTTTTCCTCCCTGCGTGGTGGTTAAAACTCTGTAAAATATCAGGATAGCAGAAAATATAGGAATTGTCAAATAAAACAGTAAAATTAGATAAATTTGTGTGCTATAAATAATTATTGAACAATTAATTTATTGTTATAGGTCACTACTTATAAATAAGCTTTAAATTTTAGAATATATGTGAAATAATTACTAACATTTGTAAAATTAAGTTTATAAGATTATTATTAATGCTTGCTAAAATAAGGAGAAAAATATTTGATTTGATTTAATTTAAAACAATTGAGCCACCACTGTGGATGACAATTCATTGATTTATTCATTCAAGAGAATAAATGCTTATTGTGTACCTTCTAATGTCCAGCACCTTGTTAGGAACTACAGATACAGAAGGGAACACAGAAAAAAGAATCTCTATTCAAGCAACTTGTAGTTTAGAAATAGAAAACAGAAGGGAAATAATATAACATAGAATGTGCTAAGTGCTATGGAGAAAAATGGAAGGGATCAAAATGGTGAGATGGAGAAACTGCAATTTAATTTAGAAAGCTCATTTAATTTATATCATGTAGGTCACCTGTGAACATGTAAAGCATTTCTACTTTTTCAAGTACAGAACTCCACCTGAAACAATGACAACTCTCTTTTGGAACTTTGTGCTTATTAGACATGTTAGAACAAAGCCTTGTTTCCTTCATGTTTACCGGAAGGAGAATGGTTTTTTGTTTGTTTGTTTGTTTTGTTTTTGTTTTAAAACTGGAAATAAACAGCCCCTGAGCTCTGATTTTGAACTAGAATTTGTTCTTTCTGGATAAACCAGGGACATCCTAAAGATGCCCAAATGCATTTTTTATGAAATAGCTACAAACCAAGATCTCTGAGTTGATTTGAAAATAGCAATATAAACAAATTTTTGAGTAATGTAACAAAGAGTTATATCTTTTTGCAATCCAAATTATAGTGAAAATATCAAGCTATTCATAGTCAATTTTAAGATGAGTAAGAAATGAATATGTAGAGTTTGAATTCTTATAAGACTTCTCTATATGAGAATTAATCCAATTTAATGAAATTATATAATGCTACTTATCCTATATTTTGGACCCAAATAAACTCATATGCACCAATAGAAATGAACTAAGATGTTTAAGATTACTCTTCTTGAATTTTTATAGGGAGAAATGTGGTCTTCCAAGACAAATAAGTTTAACATGAAACATTCATTTTAAAATTCAATGATTTTATAAAATACACATTGATTTATTTAATAAGACTTCTGTACTTTCTCCTGTTTCTTGAATATGTAAAACTTTTAATATGACAACATGAAAATTAGAAATAATGCAGTATTAAAAATAATGTCAGTTCTGATTTAAGCTCTGCCAATAAATATCACTGTTACTGTTGGCAAATTATTATACCTTTTTGAATTGCAATTTCCTCAACTTGAAATGAAGGGAATAGTGAAGGTGGTCCTTAAGTTGCGATATGCTTCTAATCTGTATATGAACACTTACTTTTAAAAAAATCGAGATGTTTTTCACCATACTTACATCAAACATTAGCACAAATTTTGCCCCACATGTTTCAGCAGAGTGTTTATTTATTTCCTCATTCTATCATATATTATTTATCCCTTTAATATATATTCTACAACCTGAAAAACATGAACACATTATTAACTGCTTCTTATTACCAAGGAGTCCTTGTTATGAGCCAAACCTGTTTAACCCAGATTTCTCCTGGTTTTCCTGGGGGCATGGCCCAATGTTGAATGAATTGCTGTATAAGCAACGCCAGAAAGGAGCTTAAAACACCCTTTCATTTAGAGCAATGTTTTTGAACTTGTGCCCTAAAAATGGCACAATTCAAGAAATATTCAGTATCACTATAAAAGAGAAAATCTGCTGTAATCAGTTTATTATTGTACGAAAACAGATCTGAAATCTTTAGCAAAGTCTGAGTGCTTTTTTTAAACCAACTGGTTTGTTATCAAGAAAAACACATTGCAAATCACACCTATGGATTTCTAAGCCACAAAACAAAGCTATTGCCCACCATGTTTGATTAAAATATATCTCCTTCCGCAATGGAAAAAGAGAGTGGAATGTTCAGGTCATGTAAGTGTTCAAAGCCAGGGAATACTCTGAAGGTGCAGCTGGGTGGAGGTGCAAAGGGTAGGAAAAATAGTATGGCAGAGATGTACCGGGAGGGCAGGGTCAAATCTGAGGAAGAAAGTGGAAAAAGAATGGAAGCTCTGTCAAGTTTCCAGGTGCTAAAAAACAAGCATATGTGCAAAAAGACATTTGGCAGCATCTTCGCAAATGCATCAAGGAGCAATCTGAAGAACAGAAGTTTCCAGTAGCTGAGAGGAAATACTTAGTAGAGGCAAACATCATCTTGGAACTGACTTAAAGGAAAATAGCATTTAAAATGTTCATGCTGCAGAAATGAAGTGAAGCAAGTGTCTCTGGAAATGCAAAGAACAGTCAAGGTTTGCAGATGTTCTGAGGGAAACATGAAGCATTTCAGTGGGAATGAAGAAAAGAAATGAGAACTAGCTAGGTGGTTGAGTTATTTACATTTTGACCTTTGAGTGAGATAATTTTCTGTGATAGAAATCTATTTGTTTCTATATTCATGAGAATGGAACGTCCCCCTAAAAGTCCTTTGATTTATTTACTATTTTGACACAGTAGAATTAACCTTAAGAAGTATTGTAAGCATTCAAAGTCTACTCATATAGAAAACAATAAACAGATCATTGCATACAAGCAGGAAGAGTGTGTTTTTCTATTAACTCACCAGTTCAAAAAGTATACTTGAAATTTAGGGGATTATTATTCCAGGAAGGACGGAATTTCCCTCTACAGGAAAATATCAAAACTGAAAGATATAATGCAATAAATAAATAAATAATTGATTTAAAAGAAAAATAAGACCTCACATCTGCTTCCTGGCAGAATTATGATTATTATATTGGGAAATATTTCTTTTGTTTCTATTACTAAATGTGACCACATCAAGAAAGTGTGATAGTATAAAATGTTATCTTTTACTTTGTTCACACCCAGATGAGAAATTGAAAGTTGCAACATTTTAGAGAAGTCTGTATCTCCCACAGAAAAAGAGCTCTGAAGGCCAGTAGCTACATCTTATACTGCTAACATGATTATTTTTGAGGAAGCCATTTATTTTGCATTAAAAG
>NW_026005911.1:0-5700 GCF_001458135.2 Marmota marmota marmota | reverse complement strand
TATATATATTTGATATCTATTCCTATAATGCTTTTGTAGATTTTGAGATTCTGTAATTTAGGAAAATGTCACATGTTTATCTGTCTCATATAATCTTAGATATTTTTTATCATCTTATTTTTTCCCTAACTCACTTTCATGGAAATTAGATGGTGGCCATCTAACAGTTTTTCAAAACTGATCATTCTGTGATTTTATGTCAATATATGAATTTGAGAACGTATATTCTACTTGTTTTAACACTTGTATACTCATTGATGATGTAATATTGATTGTTGCTTCTTTAACGCTAAATGAGTCACATTTGATATTTTCTATTCAAACACACTTGTTTCCTGAATTTTTCCAATAATTCATGAAAGTGTCTATACCAAGCCAACATCCATTCTTCCTTTCAAATTGTTTACATATTCTTCCCTAAACACTGCAGATATACATGGTACACACTTATTTTTACTTTGCTTTGCCCATGTTTATTTCTTCTTTTATCAAATCATGGGACAACAACTTTTTCATCTGTTATATTTCACTTACAAGCTCCTTCATGTTACAATAATCATCACTCCTTTATTCTTATAAATCTCTACTCTGACCCCCAATTCAATTGATATATGCCTACCATGTTGAAGGTAGGACATTGAACATTATAATTTATACAAAGACAACTAATGTCAGTTTCTGACATTAAGAACATTATAAATTAGTGTAGATAATATCCAAATAAAAATAACAATAAAGAATCAGATGAGGGCTTGACAAGATAGCACACACCTATAATCCTACAGAGACTGAGACAGGAGGATCACAAGTTTCAGGTCAGTCTCAGCAATTTAGCAAGGCCTGAAGCAACTTAATGGGACCCTGTCTCAAAAATTTAAAAAAATAATAATTATGTTTGGAGATGTAGCTTAGTGGTTGAGCATCACTGAGCTCAATCCCCAGGAAAATAAATAAATAAATAAATAAAATAAGCCATGTAGCAACAACAATAACAACAGAAGACATGTGGTTTTAAGCACAATTGAAAGGAGGTGGAAACCACATTAGATTTGGTATTAATAAGATGCTGTATGAAAGTATTATTTTGGATGGACCTTGAAAATATAATATCTTGCTGGCAGACATGAGTAAAATGAGACCATTTCAAATGATTTTTATATTTTTTATTATATATGCCTGCAGCTTGCTATTACCTCTTTTCATTGACTAGTGTGAAAGGTCTCAGATCTTCAGATATTTTTGATTGAACATGTTAAAGTTCAGGGGTGGTTTCAGAGAACATTGAATTTAGTGAAATTTAAATAGCATATAGATGTTATGTATAAGTTTGAAAAGGATATCCAAAATTTCTTGAACACCTATTATGTCTTAAACATCTCATGATTTTTCATATTTTCCTATCCCCAGTCTTGTAAGACAACACTATTATTAGTATTTTTAAGTTGAAAGAAAATTAAGACTCAATGGAGTTCAGAAATATGTTAAAAATACTCTACTGATGTCAGGGTTGCAATTTTACTGCATCTACTTTTTGCTAAGCACATCCACTTTGGCCATATGAGGCTGTCTCCTTACTACACTATGGTACATAAGTCTTGAAACAATGGTTTCAGTTATATTGTATAGCAAGTTAAATGTCAATCTTTTAGAAGTCAAAGCCATAATAGAAGTTTAAATGAAGTGATATGAGGATTCAGCAGATTGGCATTTCAAACTAGTCAACAAAAAGTGATGAAAAAGCAACTGTCCAGTATAGTCAGTAAAGATACAAAAACCCTTAAAGCTATCATAGTTAATACAGTCTTCTGAAACAAAAAACAGAAAAAAATATAGTCCTAGAAATACATAATCAAACTGTGTTCTCCAACAAAATATAGGTAAAACTGGCTTTGGAAATTATTGTGACTCACTTTCTGAATACAATTAATATAATTTCTATCTGAGAATAAAATCACCCCCTTGCTTTATAATTTTGTTGCTTATCATATGCATTTATGTTATGTAAGTAATCATACCTCTTGTTGAAAAGATTATATATACACAAAGGGCAATTATAATAATCTGAATTTACAACATCCAGGATAAATAATAATTACAATTTTGTGCATATACTTTCAGATATATAAAATGCAAAAATAAGTGTTTTCTATACTTTCACAGACATGAAATACAGTATTCTTTTATAATTCCACATGAATCTTATATCCAGCAAAAGTAAGCTTTAGATATGATGATGAAGTAAAAACCTTCCATGAAAAACAAAAGTTAAAAAGCTTTACAATTAGAAATCCTGCACTAGAGAACATCCTTGGCAAAATATTCCATGAAGAGGAAATTAAAATCAGCAAAGGAGGAATGATACTAAAGGAAAAGTCAATCAAAGGACAAACCAAGTCAAGTTAAAAATGAAAAAAAAAATAATAAACCAAAATGACCAGGAATACAAACCATGTCTCAATAATAACCCTGAATTTTAATGGCCAAAGGTCATCAATACAGACATAGATTGGCAGACTGGATTTAAAAAAGACCCAACAACATGCTGCCTTCTAGAGACTCACCTCATATGAAAAGACATCCACAGACTAAAGGTGAAAGGATGGGAAAAAAAAAAAAAAAACATATCACTCACATGGACTGTATTTTAAATAAGCAGGGGTTTCCATCCTCATATCAAATAAAGTAGACTTCAAGCCAAAGTTAGTCAGAAAGGATAAAGAAGGACATTTCATAGTGCTCACAGAAACCATACATCAGCAAGACACAGCAATTTTAAATACATATGCCCAAAATAATAAAGCATCTACGTTCAGCAAACAAACTCTTCTCACTTTCAAGAGTCAAATAGACCACAGCACAATAATTCTGGTGACTTTAACACACCTCTTTCACCACTGGATAGATCTTTCTAATGAAAGCTGAACAAAGTAACTATAGAACTCAATAATGCAATGAATAACTTAGACTTAACTGATATATACAGAATATTTCATCCTTCAATGAGTGAATACACTTTCTTCCCAGCAGCAATGGATCCTTCACTAAAATAGACCACATATTATGCCACAAAACAACTCTTAGCAAATACATAAAAATAGAAGCTCTATCCTGCATTCTATCAGATCCTAGTGGAATGAAATTAGAAATTTATAATGAAATAAAAAAAATAGAAGCTACTCCAACACCTGGAGACTAAATAATATGCTACTGAATGAACAATGGGTTGAAAAAGACAGCAGAGTGAAGATTAAATAATTCTTAGAGTTAAATGAGAATACTGATACAACATATAAAAAGTTCTGGGACACTACAAAGGCAGTACTAAGAGGGAAATTCATTGCATTGAGCTCATTCATTAAAAGACTAAAATGTCAACAAATCAATGACCTAATTTTACATCTCAAAGCCTTATTAAAATGAGCAAATTCACACCAAAAATAGAAGACATGAAATAATTAAAATCAGAGCTGAAATCAATGAAATTGAAACAAAAGAAAGAATTGAAAAAATTGAGAAAACAAAACTTGGTTCTTTGAAAAAATAAATGAAACTGATAAATTCTTAGCCATGTTAATGAAGGAGAGAGAAACCTCAAACTACTAAAATTCATGATGAAAAAAAGAAATATCACAATGTATACTATATAGAAGATAATTAGAAACTATTTTGAAAATTTATACTCCAATATAATAGAAAATCTCAAAGACATCAATGAATTTCTAGGGTCATATGATGTATCCAAACTGAATCAGGAGAATATACATGATATCAAAAAATCCAAGTTTTCTAAGGAATCTCCATGTTGCTTTGTAGATTGGTTGCACGAATTTGCAGTCCCACAAGCTATGTAAGAGTGTACCTTTTTCTCCACATCCTTGCCAACACTAGCAATGAAATAGAAGATTTCATCAAAAGTCTGACCCATAATGGGGGGGAGGAGAAGGGGAGAATAGAGGAACTTTGGATTGAGCAGAGGGGGAGCAGGAAGTGGGGTGAGAACAGGGAGTGGGGGGGAAGATGGTGAAATGAGAAGGACATTATTACCCTATGTAGGGGTATGATTGCATGAATAGTGTGATTCTACATCATGTACAACCAGAGAAATGAAAAGTTGTGTTTCATTTGTATTAAAAAATAAAATAAAATAATAAGTTCTAAAAATAAATACAGAATAATACCACATTATATTGAATAATTCAAAATTTTTATACTGAAATTTTCAACTACATGGGAAAGTAAAAATTATAGTAACATGAAGTCTCTTTAATTTTTAATTGCAGTGCTTACACATTTTGAGTTAATGTAGATTTCAATATGGTTAGGTTTCAATCTTTTTAAAATTTTTTTTTAGTTGTAGATGGACACAATATCTTTTATTTTTATTTATTTATTTTTATGTGGTGCTGAGGATCGAACCTAGGGCTTCACATTTGCCAGGTGAGTAGCCCTACCACTGACCCACAACCTCAACCCAGGTTTCAATATTTTTATCTTGAACTATTTTCTTATCATCTTTTGATTCTACCCATATTTCCACCAAATCTCTTGGTTTTACTGAATATTTTCAGTATTTTCTCTTATCTCATTTTATGGCTTATTAACTACATTTTGAGTTTACTTCAATATATGATTTATCTTGTCTTCTTTTTGTTTTCTATAAGTATTATTATCTTTTGCTTGTTGGAAAACCCAGACTATTCCTTTAGAATTTCCATATTCAAAATTTTGCTGAATATATATGTATAATATGTATGTTAAAAATATATACATATATTCTTATAAAGTTAGAGGCTTCATCAGAAAAAGATTGAATTTTTATGGCTTTATTACTACAGAGGTTGTTTATGTGCTTCCTTTCACACCAAATCAGGAAACATATAAGGCAAATAAGATCTTTTTGTTATAATTATTCATTGAGTTCAGTGCTAACATCATTGTATACCCATTATAAAATTTTCCCTCACCTTTTGATATAATTATTTTTGTAACAGCTAGAGACATTTATATAGATTATCTTCGTAACAGAGCTTTCCCATCAAAATTATTTAGTTACCTTGATGCAGTCTTTGTAAAGGAAAAACAGAACATAGTTTTGTTTCTTTTATTTGATAATAAAAAGTTGATTTCCTGACATTACTCACACATGGCCAAAATGTTATTTAGGGTGAATATCATTTTTAACTCATTATTTAATAAGTACTTTAAATTTAAAATTGTACCATTTTTGGTCAGCTCTGTAATTTGCTTCCTGGTTCTTTTGTTGAGACTCCAATAATATTTTGATAGCATCCAAGTTTTCTTATATGAAAAGATTTACCAGGAACACGTTTCCATTTTCTACACTAAATCTGGAATCAGTTATTCCTTTAAAAAGCCATGGTTCTGTTTAATTGAAAATGATAGAGCGCCGCCCCCTCCCCCCGCGCCTGCAAGGTAGGCGGAACTGTGACCACCGACAGAACAGGCCCAGTGGCCCGCGGAGAGGCAGAGCTGCCAACCACACCTGCAAGGTAGGCGGGCCTGCTACCCACTGGCAGAACAGGCGCAGTGGCCTGCTGAGGGGCAGAGCCGCCCCCTCCCCCCGCGCCTGCAAGGTACACGGAACTGTGACCACCGAAAGAACAGGCCCAGTGGCCTGTGGAGGGGCAGAGCTGCCCCACACGCCTGCAAGGTAGGCGGACCACCAACAGAACAGGCCAG
>NW_026005910.1:0-5704 GCF_001458135.2 Marmota marmota marmota | reverse complement strand
ATATATTAACTCATTTCTTATATTAGCTCTTCTGTCACTGCAGCCCTGTGAAATCTATGCATATGATATAATAATATCTATTTTATGGATCAGGAGATTAAGGCAGAGGACACAGGTTAGTATTTGCTAGAAGTGGGATTTGAGGTCAAACATTTGATGATAAAACTTACTCTCTGACAACATTGCAATGCCTCTTCTCTGCAGAGAAATTCCTGGGATACCACTTTGAACCCTCTCAGTGGTTGCCTTGTAAGAATTGGGCTCTGTAAATTAAAAAGCAAACAGAAAAGTTTTCTATTGCAGTAATGCAACACAGTCCTGACGCTAATGAATCAGTGTACAGATCCTACAAGTTAAGGGCTCAGCCTTCAACGAGACCACCCACACTTCAGATATCAGCTACAAGCTCTGAGAGCTCTGAGCTCACCTGTCCTTCTGACAAACTGCCTACAATTTTGGGAGTTTCCACTACTACTTTAAGCTCAATAATTCACTGGAAAGAATCACAAATTTCAGGAAAAAGCTACACTTTTCATTATAGCTTTATTATAATGGAAACAAATCAGCCAAATGAGGAAGTGTGGAGAACAAGGTCTTAGAGAGACCCCAGCATGGAGCTTCTGTGCTTTGTCTTTATGGAATCAGGACACGTTGCCCTCCCAACACTCTGATGTATTCACTGACCAGGGAGCTCAACTGAATTCTGGTGTCCAGAGTTTTCATTGTGGTTTCATTATTTATGTAAGATTGCTTGACTCATTGGCTATGTGATCTTAATCTCCAGCCCTTCTCTTAGCTGGTATCATATGGCCTCATCCCTCAACTCATGGTTGATCTTAACAGCATAGCTAGCCTCCTCCTGAAACTAGGGATTCATCAAGAGTCATTTCATTAGCATAAATACCAAGGTCTACCATGAATAGCAAAGATAATTCTGTAATTCGAGAAATTCCAATGATTAAAGACCTCCATCTCAGAGTCTGAGATAAATGCTGGGCTAACTCTTCATTATACATAGAGAAAATTTTCTTTCAAATGATTAAGAGGAAGGTTAAGGACATAAGCATGTCTAATTTTTTAGTGGTTCATGGACACATTCAAATACATTATTTCATTTTATCCTAATGACCCTCCTATGAGGAAAATATCATTGATGTATTTGTTTTATAGATGGGTAAAAGAGGTTTAATGATGACATTATATAGGAACATCCAAATGCTGGATGTTGGATGTTAATAATTGACGTGGAGTTTAGATCTGTTAATTACAAGTCTTTGGCATATATAAGAATAGTCAAAGGGCTAATAATAGAGATAGGGATGCTCTAAATACTCATTTTTCTTATCTGAAAATGCAGAATAGGAATGGGCTTTCCCAGGATAGGATAGTAAAGGAGAAATGTGAAGATTTGGGAGTTAGTCTTCTTCCTAATTTGGCAACTGACTCCTTTCCTGGTTTTCATGTGTTTATTTAGGAAAAGGTTATGTATCACTTGTAGTGCTTGTTATAAGCATTGAAACTACAGAAAGAAAGAGACACAGTTCCCAGGCTTATTTGATGGGAGCAAAGACCGTAAACAACGTATTGTAATATGAGATGGTTAATGAAATAATCAAGGAAAGCACTTAGGACAGGCACCCAACTAGGAAAAAGGGGTGGTGGATAAGTGCAGCACAGAAAGTTTGGAAGAGAGAATGCAGAAACTGAAGCTTAGAAATAAATAGGAATTAACCAGGCTTCCTGTTCCATAGGTGAATGGAAAGGGGAGCTGGGCTCTTTGGACTTCAGTCTAGGAGACTAATGCATACTAATGATTCCTCCAAGGCTAGCACTCTGCAGGTTCCTGTTCTGTTTGCATTTGCCTACTGTGGCTAAAGTCTGCACAGGAGGCATGGAGTCACCCCAGAACAGGGGATTGGGGCATGAAGCTGCAGACCTCAGGAATAGCAAGAATATATATGTCTTAGGGGCTCCTTCAAGTTTTTTCATTTGTGAAATGATGATATCGGGCTTTCTTAGACAATCCCTGGGGTCCCTTCTGGCTCTAACATTTCATTATTTTGAGATTTTATGAAAAATGTTTTGCAGAGCAAATGAATAGTGTAAACAAGATTATAAAGAGAATATTTGCCTTCTTAAGGGACTAAACTGTTCTGAAATACATCAGGAGCATTCATTTGCATATAAACAACTCAAATTCTATATAAGCAGAGGAGGCTTATTTTCTTAGGTGTTTTGGTAAATTAATTACAAATCGTTCTTATCAATTTTGCTAGTCTATGTCTATTAAGAAGTAAGCTGCATTCATTTTAAATACCCTGTACTTTTGAATGTTCTTCATTTCTGTCTATAATACCTGACTTTTCTCTGAATTAGCCCAATTATCTTCAAGTATATCTGTATCCCTTAGGTTATAGTATATAGGATTTGTTTGTTCAAGAACTTATATAGATTCACCTTGTGCTTATTAGAAATCAGAGATGTCAGCTGATCCCATCCCACCTTCAGTTCATCTTGAACTGACATAGGACTACATGTTAAGGGTGAAAGCCAGGCCTTCACTTTAAACTCTCAATGCCTTATGTTCTTTCTGCATCTTTCTCCCCTTATGCATTTGATTGTGTCTTCCTCCTACCCTGCCCCTGTATCAATTAGACTACATAGAATTACACTAAAAACTAATACTTTGCCAAAAATTATTTGTTTAGACAACTATTTAAGATTTGTGCATCGTTCAGAGAGAGCACTGTACACAGTACAACACCACCTGCCTGGCTTCACTCTCTCTCTGTCTCATTCCCTGCTCTCACAGTCTTTTTCTCTTCTTTTTGTTCCCCAAACCCTTCAATCTCCTGACATACAACCTTCCTGGAAACAGAACACCAGAACCCTTGTCTTTAACCCAGAAATTTAGTGATCACTTCCTGCAGCTTTTGGCTATTAAGGTTTTGTTCTCCATTCCCAAGTGTCTACTGAAAACATCCCAAGTACATTTTGTGGTGTCAGGGTGAATTCAGAAAAGGATACGTGGAAGAGGCATGCTTCCACACAGAATGAGAGGATGTGGGCAAGGGAAGGGAGCAGAGGTGAGTTTCCAGACAGAAAGAAGAGTCTGTGCAAACTGAAACAGTACAGGAGAACATGGCAGGTTTAGGAACCTCAAGTAATTCTCTGGAGTCATGGAGATGTAGGGTAATCCTGAAAGGTTCACTTACAATAGATGGCACTAGAGAAAAAGGCAGCAATCACATCATCAATGACCTTTGTGTATTGTGCAAAGATATTTTATTTTCTCCAGGAGGTGTTGGGCTGCCGGCATAGCACTGAACCTCTAGTATGATGGTTGCAAAGGTGCCAGATAAAAGACTAGTACAAATGTCAAGAGACTGGAATAAGGTATGGGTCACTGGATGCAGAGGAAATAGCATATTCAAGAGTCAAACCAGTCTAGGCAAAATCTAAATTTCTGCCTTTAAGATAGGGAATACAGGGGTAGGAGGAGGGGTACAGAATAGAAAGTAGAAGATATAATTTCACTTGGTTTATCATTGGTACTATTTTGATAAATTGAGCAAAGGTGTTAATTTCTTGGTATCATTCACTTTCAAGTGACAGATTGAATAATGTCAAAATCATGACTGTTTAGCAACATGGTTGTGGAAAATGTCTGTGACTCCTCTGCATCTAACAAATTTATCCTTATCATTTCATTTGAGCCATAGACATGGTGGTTTTTGGTTTGTTTGTGACTGTGAACTTACTATCTGGCTATCAGAAGCTAGACTTTCTAATAACTGAGAGTGCTCTGCTTTATTTTTTAATTGATTTATTGGACAATTTCAATTTAGTGTGTGACAAATAAATCATTAAACTTCTCTCTAGCTACTCCCTGCGAACACATGGTGGTCAAATCTCTTTTTCTGTACTTCTTCACCTTGATAATGTCTCAGGAAGATTGTGTATATTTCTTGGCATTTTTGAGGGTGAGATCACTTTCAGTAGTTTAACCTGTCTGCATAAAGACTTCTGTCTGATACCCAGCTCAGAGCATCACCCCTCTTGTAGGTCATTGTAAGTCAGGGTGTAGAAAAGAGAGGATAGTGGAAAGAAGAGGAATTTTTGGTACTTAACTGGTTTTGCAGGTGTGATTCTCATCTGACTTGTCCTGCAGGCCATCACATCCCTGTAGGGCTAGAGCTCCAGTGGGGTCTGGAGTTCACAGAAATTAGATGCAGCTCCATAATTCCCTGACACGGAAACTTCTTTTAGTGGAATGTTGGTATCCATTCTAAATGGCTCTATTTTTTTTCTAATTACATTCCATGATACTAATAAAGTCTCTCTTAACATCTAGTTACTTTTTTTTGGTAAAGATGCAAAAATGAAACAGAGGTCACGTGGGCATAATGTTTATTGTTATATAGAACATTCGGCGGATGGACTATGTGACTGGCGTATATAGGATGCAGCTGAAATTGTACCTGCCAATCAAATCAGATTTAAGACTTAGAGAACAAAGATTGTCCCTTACTGCAAATAGAAACAATATAACAATTTTTTTCTCATGCTTTTCTTCAATTTTCTATTTAAAGAAATTTCTGAGAATACATGAATTATGCAGTTTATCTCTCAGATGAAAAAGAATTTTCCTCTTAGATTGGATGGCTGCATATTTATTAATAGCTATAAAATTTTCCATGTTCTTTTGTTTCAAATGGAATGCTGACTAAAATCTGAAGGATCCATTCCAGCAATGATAACAGTAATGCATGAATAATTATAAAAGCTATATGGAATTGAAAGGTATTTTAATTTGTCATTACTTCTATGTGTTCAGAAAGGATCCAAATAATTATGCTGACTATAAAAAGGAAACCAATGATATTTTCACTCAATATGGGATTAAGTTCTTAAAATACCACATTTACTATAAGTTGAAAAAAAAAAAAACCTCTCATCTAGTCTCATCTAATGATGTAATCATGACTGAAGACAGCTCAGCTGAGGATTCGTTTGGTCTTTTTACTATGACACAGAGGTGCTATGCTTCAAGCTCATTTTAATTTGAGAAGTGTTCATCTTTGCAGTTTATAAAAGTGAAATTATACTTGTTTGCTCAGTGTGAACTTCCAACCTTTATGTCACATTAATTCATGAAGATGAGAATGACTGTAGAATTTCCTTAGGTCATGACCGGATGGTGGTGGAAACTGAATGTGAGATTTTTAAAACAGAATTTTTCTCTTTATAGCAACTATTACAAAATGGCTGTGCTTACCTGGATCATTCCAAGGCAAAATTTCAAAGCTATTTTTTTTAAATGCTTATAGTCTTCATTTTCTTTTGGTCTGCATTCTACCAACAACATTCAAATTCTTATTCAGATCCTAGAATATTCTATGACAGCACTTTTCTTGGAAAATGAGATTTCAAGATATGCTGTATGTTTCTAGGTGAGTCAATAGACTTTTCCTTTGTAGCTTTTGAACTTTGAGTTATCAGATTTCTATTAAGGCATTGGATCTTAGTGATGAGGGACACGAAAGTCTACAAAAGGGTTCTAACCCACTCTAGCACTTGCACCACACTCTTCCCTAAAATATGGCCTTAAGGCTCACAGTCAGCTACTAGAAGACGCTATTTTGACAGCCTTGTTTCAGTCAGAACACATCACTACCATGAGCGAAATCCCCTGTACATTAAA